>NW_017731418.1:2262259-2292827 GCF_001890085.2 Hipposideros armiger
AAGTTTCCCAAATGTGCATGGTAAATGCCCACATGATTAAGACTTAACCACTCAGCATCGAGTAGGGCAGTGTTTCAGGGAGATGTGTGGAATTTTTCTCAGTGTCTTCACGGATGATTCCAATAACCAATATAGTGATTTTCCCAACCTGCCAATGTCATCTGAAAAGAACCTCTCCCTGAGCCAGGCTGTTTAAGCTGTCCGGTGAATTTCTCTCCTCTTAAAAATGATTTCTTTAAAAGAAGCTGAGGAATGAGATGAACCAGCAGCCTGGAATTTGCTCTCCTGTAAAAACCTTTGTACCGCATGCTAGGATGCGAGGTGTCCTTTCCAGCCCATGGTCAGTAGGACATACAGCATGACACCCGTGCACACTCAAAGAAACAAGCAAGCTAGGGAAGGCACAAGCAGGCCATGCAAAACAACTTCAGGAAAATCTCGAGGTCACTGACCCTGCAGCCTATTTAATTCTAGAGCTAAGCACAATAGAACCCCTGATGTCAGGCATTTGGGCTTTCTGATAGAGGGCAACAATGCCATCAGTATTTCTGAGTCAGAGTATCAAAGTCCAACAAATGCATATCAACACCGTGGACTCCTATGCTGTCATTACGACTGATGATTATGATGACAGTGGCAATGAGTTAGTGACATGGAAGCCATTCACTACCTATTGCTGAGCAGGAAAAAGAACAAGTTATAAAAACAGCATACAGAGAAAGAAGTCAGAACAACGGTTACCTGGGAGAGAGGGCGACTGGGAAAGGACAACAGTCTGGGAATCTGGGAATGTTCTAGATCTTGATCTGGGTGGTGGTTACGCAGGTGTGTGCACGAGTAAAACCACACCGAGCATTCACTGTGTGCATGCATTTTATTTCATATGAATGAAAAAATAAAATAGCGTATGATAGAAACTCAGTTTTAGAAATAAAGGCATGGGAAAATGTCTGGAAGATTATGCACTAAAATGTTAACAGCAGTCAGCTCTGGGTACTGGAATTAGGTGCTTTTTTTTCTTGTAAATGTATCTATATTTTCTAAATTTAGGGGGTGCAGTGAATTCATATTACTCGGATATTTAAAGTTAAATCTACCATGAGCCAAGGTTTTATCAGCTACTCACTTTTCTTCCCAAACCTCTCCTCATTCACAGGTTCAGTCCCTCACGGGCAGTCCCCGCAGCTCCCTAAGGAAGCTCTCTGTGCTAGGGGTGAAGCAGGAGGGGGTGGGGAGGTGAATCTTTGGCATTATTAGATTTTCCCACAATGCTCAGATCGGTCTGGGTCCCCTGGCACACCTACCTTCGGCCTGCAACAGCAGAGGTGGTGTCCTGACAGTCTATCAGATGTGGTCACATCTGCACATCTCCTGACACCACTCTCACTCAACTTCCAGCTCATTTTGAAGTCTGGGCAGGAATCTGGAACCAGGCCCCAAAAGTCTCTTTTTCAGTTCAAGTTCATGGGTTTAGAGCTAGGTCAGATGATGCGAGTGGGCAAAGGGTCTGAACCCAAGGCTCCTGGTGGGAAAAACACCTAACTTGAAGTTAAAAGGCAGAGCTCCACACAGCGGCTTCTTGCTGAATCACCATAAAGAAGGGCTCTGAATTCCAGTTTCTTTGTCTATAAAATGAGGACCCCACCCTCTGCTCATTCTAACTGACAAGATGGTTACATGGATTAGATTAGGGAATGCAGAGGAAAGTGACAACATCCTGTTGGACTTTGCACCCTAACTTTCAGCAAAGTGCCTGGGACATAGAGAATCCTCTTCAATATCAGTGGAAGACAAATGTAAGGAGTTATTTTTATTATTTTTTTGTGATGAGAAGATGACCATAGGAACCAAAGAAATTACATAATTTTTTTACATGAGAGTCAACTGTGGTTGGCAGATATCCTTGGAGCAAATTTAAATTCTAGTCCAGAGCAGCATTAAAGGCTGGTGTATGTTCAGGCACACTATAATCAGGTCAGAGCCCATTATACAAAGTAACTCTTTATAACCAAATAATTTCCCACCCACAGCTTTCTGCCTAACTCTTTTCAAGCAATATATCTGATACGATAAAATTCTAGTTTGGAAGAAAGGAAGGAAAAGAAGGGAGGAAGGGAGGAAGGAGGAGTTGATTTCTAGTGAATTCATAAGTCCCTTAGAGCTTATTAAAAGGAGATTTGACTTACCACCTTTAAAAGATCACAGTTTGTATTTTGAAACTCAGAAGGGCTGTGAGATCAAATGGATATAAGAGGACTTTGGGAAAAGAAACGAATGAAAAGGATAACTATTGCATTGTTTTGTTGTTTTGTACACCTGAAACTAATAATAATAAATAAAAAAATATACTAAAAAAAAAAGAAATGTATGAGAATGGTGTTCTGATAAAAAAAAAAAGGATGTCCTTGTTTTAATTCAGCAGTTTTTCAATTCCAGTGTTAACTGAGAGCCCAATAGGTTTGTCATCTCTTTGAAATTTGTTCACTACACACAGGACTTTGCGCTGGGCACAGTAGGCGATTCACAAATGACTCAGCCCTTTTCTGCTCTGAGTTATTCCAGAATAGCAGTGAAGCAAGCACATANGCTTTAGGCACAGCAGTGGTAAATCACTGCAGTGCTTGGAACAACAACTCCAGTAACTGCGGTGAGGAGGTGAATCTTTGGCATTATTAGATTTTCCCACAATGCTCGGATGGGTCTGGGTCCCCTGGCACACCTACCTTCGGCCTGCAACAGCAGAGGTGGTGTCCTGACAGTCTATCAGATGTGGTCACATCTGCACATCTCCTGACACCACTCTCACTCAACTTCCAGCTCATTTTGAAGTCTGGGCAGGAATCTGGAACCAGGCCCCAAAAGTCTCTTTTTCAGTTCAAGTTCATGGGTTTAGAGCTAGGTCAGATGATGCGAGTGGGCAAAGGGTCTGAACCCAAGGCTCCTGGTGGGAAAAACACCTAACTTGAAGTTAAAAGGCAGAGCTCCACACAGCGGCTTCTTGCTGAATCACCATAAAGAAGGGCTCTGAATTCCAGTTTCTTTGTCTATAAAATGAGGACCCCACCCTCTGCTCATTCTAACTGACAAGATGGTTACATGGATTAGATTAGGGAATGCAGAGGAAAGTGACAACATCCTGTTGGACTTTGCACCCTAACTTTCAGCAAAGTGCCTGGGACATAGAGAATCCTCTTCAATATCAGTGGAAGACAAATGTAAGGAGTTATTTTTATTATTTTTTTGTGATGAGAAGATGACCATAGGAACCAAAGAAATTACATAATTTTTTTACATGAGAGTCAACTGTGGTTGGCAGATATCCTTGGAGCAAATTTAAATTCTAGTCCAGAGCAGCATTAAAGGCTGGTGTATGTTCAGGCACACTATAATCAGGTCAGAGCCCATTATACAAAGTAACTCTTTATAACCAAATAATTTCCCACCCACAGCTTTCTGCCTAACTCTTTTCAAGCAATATATCTGATACGATAAAATTCTAGTTTGGAAGAAAGGAAGGAAAAGAAGGGAGGAAGGGAGGAAGGAGGAGTTGATTTCTAGTGAATTCATAAGTCCCTTAGAGCTTATTAAAAGGAGATTTGACTTACCACCTTTAAAAGATCACAGTTTGTATTTTGAAACTCAGAAGGGCTGTGAGATCAAATGGATATAAGAGGACTTTGGGAAAAGAAACGAATGAAAAGGATAACTATTGCATTGTTTTGTTGTTTTGTACACCTGAAACTAATAATAATAAATAAAAAAATATACTAAAAAAAAAAGAAATGTATGAGAATGGTGTTCTGATAAAAAAAAAAAGGATGTCCTTGTTTTAATTCAGCAGTTTTTCAATTCCAGTGTTAACTGAGAGCCCAATAGGTTTGTCATCTCTTTGAAATTTGTTCACTACACACAGGACTTTGCGCTGGGCACAGTAGGCGATTCACAAATGACTCAGCCCTTTTCTGCTCTGAGTTATTCCAGAATAGCAGTGAAGCAAGCACATAATTCCAATGTCAGGCAGCCAGGGAGATGCTGGTCACAGAGGTGTGCTTAGATGCTATGGGATGGCAGAAGGCAAGGGAGCTTTCGGTTAGGGGGCCAGGCAGTCATGACCAAGCCTTGAAAGGAGCGAGGAGAAGGGAGAGAACAAGAATTCCAGGCAGAGGGCACGGCCAGGTACGTGGGCACCTGAAGTAGTTCTGCTTGCCAGGAGCACAGGACATGTGAAAAGGAGAAATACGAAACAAGGCTGGAACGTCTGGTTTGGATGAAAGTAAGAAGGACCTTAAATGACAACACAGTCTGAACCAAAGTGAGAGCCAGTAGGAGCCATGGAGGTCTTTGAGAAGGAAGGGTCAGGACCAAAGTTCTGCATCCAGGCACTTGAACAGGTGGTAACGGATGGGAAGGAAACGCAGAAGGAGGTGCGGGAGGCAGGAAGGCTCATGGCTGATGGAGGCACCTGCGGGAGTCCAGTGGGGGAGGGATTACTGTTACTTCTTTGCCAGCAAGTGCTATATCTTTTTCTGAGCTTTGCCGTCAGCCTAACGGGGGACATATTCAAAACTCCAACAAAGGAAGAAAGTAGAGTGGTCAGAGGGTTGTTCTGAAGACCAGAGAGAGGTAACGAATGGGAAGGGGCTGAGCTACTGGAGCAGAAGCCTGGACTGGGAGACTGTAAGAGGGGAACAAAGTCAGAAGGTGAATAAGGGGAGTGCAGAAGAGGCTGCGGAATCGGACGGTGCTCAGGAATCGACTGAGTATCTACAAACATGCTGGAAGGTCTGGCAACGCTGGAGACCGCTGGGAAAGAAGAAAAGGTTACAGATTGACCCTGACAGCACTCACCAGGCTGGAGCAAATTAAAAAGCAAATTGGAGCCAGCTAGAAAACAGGAGTCCCATCCCTGCCACCTCCAATATTGCCTTGGTCATGGGGTCTACAGATGGCAGAGCAAGCAGATACGTCAATCTGTGCCCCATCAATATGAATTTTCAATGGCATCATCTTGACAGCTGGCAGCTGACACATCACCTCCCTCTGCAGAAGCCTCTCTGAAGGCCTGGGAAGGGTTTTCCTACAGCATAGGCAAGGATAGGACCACCACCTCGGCTGTACAGGGTTGGGGGCTTTAAAACACACTCTCGTACCATCTCATTTTATCCTCATCTTAAATGAGAGACACAAAACAGATATTATTATCCTCATCGTATAAAGTCCAGAGAAATTGAGGTCTGGAGAAGTCAGGAGGTTTGCCCATGACCATGTTGCTACCTAATACTGGAGCCTGATGACTTATTGAACACACTGCAGTCTGAGCCAGGAAGCTGGCCAGCATACCAGGCATGTGCTGGGGCCATGTGGTCACACTCCCAGATCCTTCATGGCCATGGTCAGCCTACGGGAGAGGCTGGAATTAGGGCACACCAGCCGGTGAACAACGCTGGCTTCAGAGAGAATGTTGCAAATGGCAAGGTGAATTGTTTTTCCTTCCTTCTTCCCTTCTCCGTATTCCCCACTTCCTTCCTTTCGCAAGTATATGCAAAGTATCATGTGCCTGGCATTGTGCTAGACCAGCGGTTCTCAACCTTCCTAATGCCGCGACCCCTTAATACAGTTCCTCATGTTGTGGTGACCCCCAACCATAAAATTATTTTCGTTGCTACTCTATAACTGTAATTTTGCTACTGTTATGAATCGTAATGTAAATATCTTTTTGTTTTCCGATGTTCTTAGGCGACCCCTGTGAAAGGGTCGTTCAATCCCCAAAGGGGTCACGACCCACAGGTTGAGAACCACTGTGCTAGACATTGGTGACTACCCACCTCTCTGAGGGTTCCCTATACTCAGGGGACACATTACCTTGCCTTCTTATCCTGCCAACAATCCCCACACCATTTTCTGTACTGAAATACACCATCGACTTCTGAACCTCTTGAGACTCAAGTTGAAGATATGACATTTGAGCTGGGTCTTAAAGTAGGAGATAAGCAAAGGCTTAGAGATGCCTCAGAGTATAGAATGATCTGGTAACAGGAGTTCGATGGAGCGTAGGGGAGGTGGTGAGCATTAGGGCACGGGCTAGTGACTGGGGTTGAAGAGGGAGCAGGGCCCTTGGAGGCCAACTGAGGGACTGGCTTTCACCCTGCAGGCCCTGGAAAGCCATCGGAAAGCTTTAGGCACAGGAGTGGTAAATCACTGCAGTGCTTGGAACAACAACTCCAGTAACTGCATGGAGGAAAGATCTTAGAGGATGTTGCAAATATTCTGAGGAGAATGGGTGAGAACCTGAGCCATGGTGGGACAGTGGGAATGGTGACATAGAATTCTTACTTAAGGACTTATACAAAAACAGAAAATATGGGCCCTGGTAATCATGAAATTGGTGGGTCAGGTAAGTTGGGAAGAAGAATCAAAGAGGTGATGTTGTTCATTGAGAGGGGATGGAAGAAGGGAAGAGGAAAGGCAGAAAGAAGGCAGCGGGAAGATGAATTCAGTTTAGGGCATGCTGAGTGTGACGTGCCTTGGGGACACGTCCAGTGGCCACGGGGAGGGATGCAGAAGCCCAGTGTGTGGGGAGAAGAGTGGAGTGTCAGAGGCTGCACAGCCAGCTGGCACATAGGGTGAGGCCTGAACAAAGACCACTAGATGCGGCAAGTAAGAGGCTGGTCTTGGGTGGCTTGGCAGGAGCATTTTCAGGAGCAAAGAAGGGGTGAAAGGCAGACTCAGGCAGGTTGACAGTGGATGAGAGCAAGGCGACAGAGGTACAGGTAGACAGGTACAGATATAGGTACAGGTGGGCTCCTGTGTCCTGCTCAATCCTCGTGCCCACCCAGTCCCTGACATACACTCTTGGCAGATCAGTTACCTTCCCAATGCATCCAGGCAACTTCTACCCTGCTCAGAGGGTACAATCATGTCACTGGTCACCTCCAGAATGAAGGTCACACTCAGGACCCCAGCACCCTATACAGTTAACAGGGCATTCAAAGTCTGCCTAACAAACAACACCTGATGCCCTACTATGTATCACCAAACCAGAGACCAGACAATCTGGGATCTCCCAAACAAGTCCTGCATTTTGCCTCCTTTGCTATCGCCCTTCCTTCTGCCTAAAACACCCTTCCTTTGCGTCTCCTTGCTGAAACCCTGGCCCTAGTGCCACCTCCATTAGGAACCTTCCTTAATCCTTCAATCTAAATTAACTTCCCCTTAATCTGCAGAGCACGTATCACAATGTGTCATAGTGTAGTGGCCTTATCCCCATTCTCTGTCACCACTGGACTGGAAACCCCTTGAGAACAGCTATCTTATGCACAAGGCTTTGCACACAGTAGTGCCCAATACGTGTCTGGTACACTCAGCACTGGATGACCTTCTCCCCTGCCATCCCCTGTCCCATTGAAGTACCCCTGGGCTGTCTTTCACTCCTGCCTGCCAACCAACCAACCTAACACCTAACAGATGAATCCATTCTGATGTCACTAACCCCCCCACCAGTGTGTCTGCCATTATGAAGCTATTGGTGGGCAGGCACATCCATAGTCTCTTTCCATAAATGAGGAGGTGAACTCAAAGTAAAGACCCTCCACATGGGCTGGAACTGGGTCGGTTCTGGGGTTCTATATCAGAACCCCCATTCAGCTCCAACTCCTCTTCAGCCACAGCATGAAGCTCATCATTCTAGAATTCCTGTGTCCTACCCAACAGTCCCTTCTCCTAGGCGCTCACTAACTCGTGTCAGAGTTAGATCCACACACAGGGAAGGTCCCTCCCTTTCTTAGGGAGCCTGTAGGCACTGTGTGAGTGACTTGGAACCTAAGCTACATAATGCAATAGGACAAAGAGCTCCCTCCAAGCATGGGTGGTCATGGACGATTTTGTGAGGGACGTGGGTTTCTGTTCCACCTTGAAGGACGAATAAAGGCTGTGGTCAGGGAAGGAGTGCAAGGCCCACCCGAATGAGGTCAGGGTGTGAGAATAAGGTAGATGCCGGAGGGCATGACCCATCAGTTTGGCTGCAGCAGCCCATGTGTGAGGGGAGCAGTGAGAAGGCCAGAAAGGTCAAAGCCAGCTTGAGGAGGGCCTTGAAGACCAGTGAAGGGGAGCCGTGGAAGGTTTCTGAGTCACGGACCCTGGTGAAAAGTGCTTTATTTTTTAGGGTGGCTTAATAGATTAGTTGTATAGAAGGTAGATTGGCTTGAAGAAGATCTGATACCCTGAACAAAATTAAGATGTGTTACAATAAAATAACATAAGATAATGGAAACAGAGTAGACTAGAAGAAGTGAAATGAAAAAATGGGAAGATTTCAAAATAAAAAATCAACCCAAGGTTTCTGTTCTTGGGGACCAGGCATCCCCTACCAATGGTGCCATTTCACTGATGGGCCAGAGACAGATGCACTTTCCACCAATCAAAGTCCTCTGCCATGAGGTCCCCAAAACCCCAGTCTGGTTTTAGTGGTGAAAAATGAGGCAGTGTGAGTAAGAAATGTCATTCACTCTGGCCACTTTTATTCAGGGGCTAGCCAACATCTCTAATCTTCAACCAATTATTTTATTCAATGTGAAAGTCAGTAAATTAATTTTTAGCATAATAAGAGTAGAAATTGTCAATTTTAGAAGCACATGTGCGAATTTCCCTGTACAGGAGAGGACATGAATCCCATTAGTTAAAAATAGCAGTTGTGCTTACTTTCCCCCACATGCTAATTTTAATAAACTTACTCTGAAATTAGCCTGCCTTTATGAAGATAGCTGCTCATCAAAAATGTTCTCAGTAAGCACTAAGCTTGCCTCATAAGAGTTCAAGTGCTCCCAGGAAACTGTGAACAATGCAGAGTTCTAAATGGAACTCACTGTCCCCTCACCAGACTCGGTCACCCCTAACCTTCATTCTACCTTGCACCACTGCTTTCTAGCCACTGATCAAGGGTCATCTGGGACTCATTCTATTCCATCTTCCCAATCTAGTTGGCAAGAGATCCTGTGGGGGTCTTCCTTTAAAATCTTTCTCGTAACCATCCCTTTTTCTCTATTCCCCCTGCTTCTGTATCCTCTTACCACTTAATTCATTCAAACATCCAGGCATTCGTATATTCTACATTTATTGAGTAGCTACAAAGGGCAAGGTACAGTCTTTAGTGCTAAGGTCATAAATTAGTAGTATATGGCCCCTACTCTCAAGAAGCTCTAAATCTTTTGGGCCCAGTGGAGAGACAAGGATTAATTAGAAAACTATATGATTCGTAGTATGATACACGTGCAGTAGGACTAATTGGGAATATTGATGGCAAGACAAAAAAAAGTAGATTACTAGTCCCTCATCTTATTTTTCCCTGATTCCTGCAAAGTTACCAAATTTGTCTTTATTTGGTAAAAAAGGCTTGCAGATGACAAAGGCTCAGTGATTACTGAGTTCGGTGGAAACAAATCTATCCCAAGTATTTTATCAACTTGTACTCCAGCTACAAAGGCATTCAGTGACTCTCTATTACCAGCTACATTAGAGCACACCCTTCTGTTTGGCTTTTGAAGTCATTCACCATCTGGTCTACCCTGGCCAACCTTCAAGTCTGCTATACTTCAACCCACTAGTTTCAATCTTTATCTGGAGCATTTCCTCAAAGGTCAACCACCAGCCCAGGTTTCACACCTGCTTCCTGTCCTGATGGCCCATGCCCTCTCCAATCAAAGGGGAGGGACCCGGTTCAAGTTCCACTTCTCAGAAGCTTTTTCCCACTTGAAGCCTCACCAACTGCCTATATAGGTGTCTAAGACATACTGTTCACTATTGTGTAATGTCTTGCCATTGCCTCTATGGAGACAATGGTACGATAGTTTCCTGAAGTTTCCCACAGCTCGGGAATGACTTGGGGGCAGCAGAATATGATCTTGCCTCCACCGTTTGCATGAGAGCAGGGTCCCCCATGCCCAGAGCAGTGAAGAAACACTATATACATCAACTTGTTCTTCATTCACCCAAAGTAGCATGGGTGTGGTACCTGACAGCCAAAGGGCCAGAAGAGGCCCAGGAGGGGAACAAGGAAGGACACCAGTGACCTCCAGTGACCAATGACCAGATTCTAGACTGAAATAAGGAGAGGGCGTCTAAACAAAAATAGTGCAGGCCAGATGTGTGCCCTCCACCCCATCACCCCTGCCAATGGCTGAGTACTATTTAAGCTTCCTAGAACTTTAATACCAGTTCAGGGACAGGGAGAGGCATGACTCCAATCCAGATTACATTCCCACCCTTATCATGGGAATCTGTAATCAAAATTAAGGTGGTTTGGCAAAATAAAGAAGTTTTCATTATGTGAACATCTGAGTTTGTGTCCTCAGGGTCATTTTCATTGTATGAATGGCTACTAAACACGTACTACCTGCTAGTTGGAGAACTGAACACTGACAAGCATTATTCCTTTGAGCCTCACAATTATAGCAACTGTGAGGTAGGTACTTTATTATTCTATTTAAAGATGAGAAAAATGAGGCTCCGAGACGTTGCATAGTGCCATGATGCTCTGAACACCCATTCCCCTTTTCTGGCGAACAGCCCCCACTGTCCCAACCACTGTCAGTCCATGGGGTCCACACAGCGCCCTGTGCACAACTCCAGCCTAAGACAATCAGATCACTATACTCCTGAGTGATTTCTTCTAGTGCAGATGAGTGATCTAAGTGGGTTCAAATGGAGTGACTCCTGGGCTTTTCTGGGATCTACTTCATAAGAGCTTCTGGATTTCCCTCTGGGTTTGAACTTGAGAGGATGGGAAGCTGACTGAAGGCAGGCATCGAGCAGAGGCAAAGATGGAGAGAAAGCACGTTTGAGTGCTGAATCCAGCTGTGCCCAAAGTCACCCCTATCTGGGAATTATCAGTCATATCAGCTGTATTAGTTTGTTTGGGCTGTCACAACAAATGGCCACAAACCGGGTGTCTTGAAAAAACAGAAATGAATACTCTGATATTCTTGGGAGTTGGAAGTCTGAAGTCCGGGTATCAGCAGGGCCACGCTCCCTCACAAGGTTCTGGGGCAGGATCCTTCCTTGCCTATTCCTAGTTTCTGGTAGTGGCCAGGGATCTTTGGCATTCCTTGGCTTTCAGCTACATAACTCCAATCTCTGCCTCTGTCATCAGGCCTTCTTTCCTCGGTGACTTCACACGGTCTTCCCTCTGTGCATCTCTGTGTCCAAATTTCCCTCTTCTTAGTATAAGGATGCTGGCCATTGGGTTAGGAGCCCACTCTAATGGCCTCACCCAAATAAGGTAACATTCACAAATACAGGGCGTTAAGGACTTGAACATATCTTTTGGGGGACAAAATTCAACCCACAACATCAGCCAATAAAGTCCCTCTGAGCTAAAACACTTGGGTTGGGATTTTGATCATTTGCATCAAGAAAGAGATGGAGCCAAGACTCACCCCCAGGTCTCAGTCAACAACCAAGACCCAAAGCTGTGCCCTTAACCACAAGGCTGGACTATATGCCTATTCAGCCTCTCTCTTCCAAAAGTCAGTGGCTCTCCTTTGGGAAGAGGCCCAGGTTAACTGTCTTCTATCTGCCTCACAGCCACTGTATACAACACACTCAAGGAATATGAGTCTTCGTATTCTGTCTGATTAATTAACAAAAATCCAAATAGTGAAATTGAATTAGGCGTGGTTTATCATAGGGCAGGAGGCCGAGAGATGACCAGGACTTTTATCTTGGAAATAAAAAGTTATTGATTGTCCACACGGTTGCATTTCAAGATTTCCCCTGATCACCTCAGGTGGTGATAAGAACATGTCCCCTTCCCCAGACATTTAATTTCCAAAGTGGAACACCAGCCACGCTGCATTCACATGCATGGCCGTGTTTACTTCAGGGCCTGAAAAAGGCTGTCATTTCAGCTTGTTACACTAAAAATATGAAAACCAAACTGATCTCTATAGGATTGTTGTAAATGAAAACTGCTTCCTAGAGGCAAACCAAGGAAGCAAACTGATTGAATGAGAGCACAGGGCTCTGGGCAGGAAAGGCAATGGAGGGTGTATCCAGGGTAGGAGGTAGAAGCCAGGACTTCGGCAGAAATAGATGTGAGAGCATCATAAAGCCCATCCGGCTAGGTCAGGTGTCTGGTGCCATCTTCCCCAGTTCCTCTGGCTGACTTCCAAAATCACCTTGAAATATCACTGGCCACTGACCACCTCTTCCTTGAATCCTACCGGGATGAGGACCAGGCAATGCTCCTTGCCAGGCCCAGTCCACACCTGGCCTGCTAAACTTGAGAGAGCAGAGGAATCAACTGGGTGGCTCAGTTTGTGAAAAAGGCAAATTTGGGGCTATATCCCCACCCAGGCATTTTTATGCCCTAAGTGTATTAGCTTCCTGTGGCTGCCATAACACATTACCACAAACTGGGTGGCTTAAAACACAAAAATGTATTCTTTCACAGTTGTGAAGGCCAGAAGACCAAAATCAAGGTGTCAGAAGGACTGGTTCCTTCTGGAGGCTCTGAAGCAGCATCTGTTCAAGGCCCCTTCTAACTTCTGGTTGCTGCTGGCAACCCTTGGCATTCCTCGTCTTATTGCTGCATAACTCCCATTTCTGCCTCCATTTTCATATGGTGTCTTGGTCTTCCCATAGCCTTCTCCCTTGGGTCTCTGTGTCCCAAATCTATCTTTACTTCTAAGTAACCAGTCATTAGATTTACGGCCCACCCTAAATCCAGAATGATCTCATCCTGGGATTCTTAATTATATCTGCAAAGACACTATGTCCAAATAAGGTCATATGCACAAAGGTGGGGGGAAGGGAGGTTATTTGTGGGATGGGGGAGATTTTCAATCCACTACAGTAGATTTGGGGAGAGACCCAGCATCTTGCATTTCCTTCCCCACCCCCACAAATGCAAAGTGACTCTGCTCCCAAAAGACTCTGATGCAGCTGATCTGTGGATCATATTCTAAGAAACAACTTAATCCAGTTCCTGGGGATTCAGAAATGAATAAGACATGGCCCCCTCTCTTGGAGAACCTGCTGTCTGGTGGAAGATACAGACAGAAGAACTAATGATTAAAATACAAAGTATGGCCTAAAGATCCCAAGCTCCGGAGTCAGACAGACCAGGGTTCCAACTCTGCCCCCTCCAGCTGTAAGGCTCCGAGCCCATTCCTGAGCCTGTCTGAGACACAGTCTCCTTATCGGTAAAATGCGAAATAGTTCCTACCTTTATACCACTATGAGAATGAGGCCATGTAAAATGCTTGACATTAAAGATGGACTCAAAAAATAGCTAGTAGCTGTTGTGAAGGCGGAAAGCATGTTGCCTTCCTTTTCACATCCCCCAGCCGCTCACTGTGCGCCTTCCACATCCTAAGCCTTTAATGAATGTCTGTGGAAGGAAAGAAGGCATAACTCTGGAGAAACGCAGCTGGGATAGGCAAGACAACTCCGGAACGATCCACCTCAGGATGTCGACTTATTCTACAAGCATTTTTTGAGCACCTGCTGTGTATGGTGCTCAGTATGTAGGCTCTTGGAACAAAGAGCCAAATAAAACACACAGCCCAGCAGGGAGACCGCTGGTTACACAGTGCACCGCCTTCCATTGGTTTTCCATCCTTCACATTTCATTCATTAGTATTCTCTTAGTGTCAGTGTGACTCCCCTCCCAAACTATACCCTATGTTTCAGGAGTCCTTTGAGGGCACAAAGGGTTCTCTCTTCTTCACCGCTGAATCCCAAGCATCTAGCAATCAACCTGACTCCTAACAGGCATCTGATGAGTATTTGTTGGTGTAGTGGATATTCTGCTGCTATTTCTGAGCCCAACACCGGACTTCTGTGAAGAACCACCTCCAGCCTCCCTGACGGCTGGGTACGATTCCTGAGGGGCCAAGTGAAAAGATGCCCAGAGGATCCATCTGTCCCTTGACATAAAGCCTGCAAGTTAGAGGAAATGGGGACAGGCTGTGATGCAGTGTATCATTAATACTGTGCAGTTAGGAGCTTTCAACTACTAGACCAAGAGTAAACACACTAAACTAGGGGAGAAGCTGACATCTCACTCCTCTTCAGAAATACAATGCTTTGCACACACTAGACCTGAAGTGCTGTTATCAGGCTGACCTGGAGGCCCTGAAAATGACGAGGAGAGAAAGTACAGGGCTTCCCTTTCAACACCCCACAAGGGAAGGAAGAGAGTAAACCATTACTCCCTGCAGGTGTGCACAGGAGTAAAGAAAATGAAGCCCCGCCACATGGGCCTTGGGGGTGGGGAATAAATTTCAGGAGGGAGAAAAGGAAGAATTTCTAGCGGATAGTCAGCATGGCTGGGTAACTACCATCACAGATGGTGATAAGCCAGGACAAGCAACTCACCTGTGAGAAGGAGGCATCAGCACTTCCTCTCACCTGGAGAAGTCAGGCAGCCCCTACCAGCCGGAAAAACTCTTAGGGTGGACTGAAGGGGGAATAACATAGGAGTCCAAAATGGGACCCCAGGGGTGTGTGTAGCAAAGTAGTTAGGAGGGCACGGTGTTCTCTGCTTCCACAAATCGAATGACCTGAGCACCTGTGTTTCACTCCTTTGATAAAATGGCCCACCGCCTTACACACAGTAGGCCTGCAGTACACACGTGTTAATTGAATTGAATAAGTGAACGAATGAAGGCTCCCGAGGACCCGGCTCTCCCCCACCAAAACCTCCGCAGCAGATCATTCCACCCGGATTTCCCCCCTTGGCACCACCTTTCCGCTTCGGCACTGGGCGTCCAATCGCTTGGCTCGGAAACAGTGGCGACCAGCCAGGCAGGTGGGACTCGCCTCCTTCTCCCGGATCCCCGGGCTTCTCTCTCTCCAATCCAGGGCCGAGCCCTGCCTGAGGACAGGCCCCTCCCCAAAGGCTGGCACCAGATGGCGTGGAAGAAAGTGGCACCAGGATAGACCGGAAAGTGCGGGAGGAACGGCGCACCTGGCGGGTCGCGCGGGGACAGCGCGCCGCGGCCCCCGGGTGCGCGTCCCCCGCGCGTCCCGGTCCTGGCTCGGCCACCCGGGGGCGCGGGCCCGGGGCTGGTGGCAGCTCGGCCCGGCCCATCCCGCCTGGCCGGCGCCTCGGCCTCACCTCGCTCACCAGCCCCTGCCAGTCGCTCTCGGTCCGGTCGCTGTTCATGGCCTTCTGCTGCAGGCGCGGGCGGGCTGCATGGACGCCGCCCTCCTCCACGGCCGAGTCTCCCTCCCGCCGCGCTGCCGCCGTCGCCACCGCCCGGGCCCCCGTGAGGGCCCGGCGCCTCCGAGCCGCTGCGCCGCCGCCTCCTGCGGCCGCCGCGCTGTTGACTCAACGTCAGCCTCCGCGGGAGGAAGGGGAGGAGGAGCCGCGGCCGCCGGGGCCGCAGCCGCAGCCCGTCCGGCCCCGGCCCGCCCCGCGCTGCCCCGGACCCCGACCTCCACCCTTGGCCCCGCGCCCGGCTTCGTAGAGAAGGGGCGGCCCGGGTCTCAGCCCAGGTAACCCCTGACCCCAGCATGACCGCTGTCCCGGGCTGGAGGCCAGCGGGGCGGGCACCAGTGTGTCCCCCTCAAGAAGCACATCCCCAAATCCAGCCCTTTCCTAACACCATCAGGCTCCTGCCACTAGAATGGAAGCCCCACCCGGACAGGGGGTTTGCTCTGTTCTCTGATGAACACTAGGTACAGGGCCTGGCACACAGTAGGTGCTCTACAAAGATTTGTTGAATGCATGAATGACTGAACCAAATGTTATATATTTAACATTGTTTTTCAAGCTTCCAAGGCTTACTTTTATCTACTTCTTAAATTATCAGCTGTCACAAATAGAAAGCAAATGTAACAATTGGAAATAAAATGATATTGAATTCTAAGTAGGCTGAAAAGCTCTGAGTTTGACGTTTAGCATGTGTCAGGAGAGGCGCTAAAGACATATCAGCATCAAACTGAGACATCCTCTATGAGGAGAGACTGAAGGACAATGACAGAGGGCAGGTGAGGCTCACCCATGAGTTGGTACTATTCCAGGTGGTTTTCTTGGGCCACCTGCAGTCCTCTCATGGACCACCACCAACAGTGAGCTCTCCAAACCTGCAGAAACACTGCCTGTGGAGATGAGCAGGTAGGCTGAAGAGAAGTTGTGAATCCATTTCACTGGTGTGAAAGCATCACAGCCAACATTTATTTAGTATTTTTAGCCCCTGTTGATCCTGGATCAACCCCATGAGGTGGATGTTATCCCTGTTTGTCAGATGGGGAAATGGAGGCCCGAAAAGTGTTGCTAGTGAAGGACATGACCAGCCAAATGTCACAAAAGGGAGGCAGGCCATCGACCCCCCAGCTGCCACAGGTGCATGCATGAGCCCAGCTGAGACCAGCAGAGCTACCAGCTGACCTTGCCTAATTTGCTGAGCCACAGATCACGTGCTACGGAACTGTTGTTGCTTTAAGCTACGGAACTGTTGTTGCTTTAAGCTGCTAATGTTTGGGGTGGTTTGCTATACATCAACAAATAACTGATATAAATGGTGACACTACAGATAAAGAGCCTTGATGGCCTGAACTTGGCCCGGTAGCTCTTAAAAAGCAATAGCCCCTAGCATCATGACTTGTTGAGTCCTCATCTAAAGAAGATTCTACAACAGATTCTGGCAGGCCAGGGACTACGAGAAGGAGCCAGTCTCCCAGTCAGCACATTGATTCTGTGCCTGTTGTGTACAAATATTATACTCATCCCGGGTTCAATAACGTTGCAGACCATGGTCTCTGTTGTGGGACATGAAGGTTTGTAAACCTTACCCTCAAGGTTTTGCTCAGAAAATAAGAACAGGCCCTAGAGAACATTATGCTAACTGAGATAAGTCAGACGGAGAAAGACAAATACCATATGATTTAACTTATATGTGGAATCTAAAGAACTGAATAAATGAGCAAAGTAAACAGAAATAGTCTCAGAGATATAAAGGAAAAACTGATGGTTTGCTAGATGGGAGGGGGTGGGGATGAGGGAGAAGGTAAAGGGACTAGCACAAATTGGTAACTACAATATTGCCACGGGGATAGGAAAGATAGTTTGGGAAATATGATCAATAATGTTGTAAAGATTTTGTAGGGTGTCAGATGGACACATGTCTTTTTAGGGAGACCACTTCATGGACGGTGTAGAGCCTGACCACTGCACTGTTCACCTGAAGCTGAATAATATTATATGTCAACTATAATTTAATATATATATAGTCATGGGATATGGAGTACAGCATAGGGTATAGAGCCAATGGAATTGTAATAGATATATATGATGTCAGAGGGGCAATAGTTTGGGGGAGGGGGATTATCACTTTGTGAGGAGTGAAACATCTAACTATTACATTGTTTTGTACGCCTGAAAAGAAAAAAAAAATAAAAAATAAAAAGAGAAAAAGAAGGGGCTAGAATGCAGCTAAGGCTTCTGGTCTTCCGACCATGCTGGGCCCCATAATCATTTCTCTTTATAATCCAACCAGGTGGAAAGAAGGTCATCCTTGAGCTGAACATCTAGGGTTAACTCAGCATCAAGCACTTGTTCCCAACAGCCTGATGTCTCATGCTAAGAAGCAAGGTACTGTCTGCCAATACATTGCCCTTTGGCAAACCATCTGGTTTCATTCTGACCTGTCGATGAAATAGACTGTGAGAGTGGACATAACTCAGTCCATCTGCCTTCCGCCACCTCCTGGTCTGCACCTTGCTCTCAGCTGGCATTCAGGTGGAGAAGCATCCTGCCCCTTCCAGTCACCATGTTTAGCTAAGGCTTACAGTACTGCTGCTCCTTGGGAGCTTTCACTAGACCATCAGCAAGCTGTTGGGAGCCGAGGGATCTTACGTTAGAAGCCATGTACCTTTAAGACAACTCTCTGTGTGACGCCATTTCTCTTATGTGCTTTCCTTCTTTGAAGTAAGTCAGCCAGTAATTAAGGTATTTAAAAATAAAATTGGGAGTGAAGTGAATCAAAGAGTAGCAAGCCTCTCCCCTCCCCAGCGTGTGGAGAAACGTCCAACTCAATTGAAACAGCATCTCCAGTTGCCTGGGTTCTCCTCAGAGGTTTCATGCCTCACATGCCAGCTCGAACCTGCCTCGCTTGTGAGATGTGATGAAATCACAAAGCAAAGCAATGTTGCTGCGAGCGATTCTTTTTTATCTCTTTTCATTTATGTAGGCTGACATTGAGTAATAATAATAATTAAATGGCGTTTAAGCTTTTAGGCACCTATACCAGAAGGCTTCTAGATACCTCATCAACAGCAGTCCAGGCTGACAAAAAACAAAGCTAATTATATCATGGTTAACTTTTTCAAAAAAATAAATAAATAAAATAAAATAATAATAATAAAACTGCTGACCAACTATCCTGACCTCTGAGGAAAGCAGCACATTAAATGTTCCATCTGACCATCTGTTTGCATAGGACCAGTTTAAAACCAGGTGCCCTTGTCTTAAATTTGCCACTAAGTATTGACATGTTGGGCTGAGCCTCTGTTATCCCCTTAGCTCTCTGAAAAACCTCTAGAGACCCAATTTTTCCATATATATTCATAGCCCCAGGGCCAGTTTTATTTATTTATTTACTTATATGCACATATAGTGTTAATAGAAAGTGCTTAGATGCTTCCAAATGATGTTTTTCATTTTCCAAAGTTGGAGAGGGTTTTAGATGTGGAAACTCCAAAACAGCTTAATCTAAGAAATCGAACCAACAGATACTGTGGAAAACAAAACAAAATCTCTGGAGAGGCTGGGACAGCAAGGAAGACTTGAACTTGTTAGAAACCTGAGCCTCTTGTTACAGGTTTTCTACTGACTTGCAGGATGACTCCGGCCAAGTCCCAGCAAACCCAGACAGACGGGGAAAACCCTTAAAAGCATTTGATACAGCTTCTCCCAACAGTGTTTTCAGGTAAATTCTGGCTGCCCAAGCAAAAATGTCAGAGTTCTCATTAAAGGAAATGAAGCAAATCTCCAGGAGAGATTTTTTTCTTTGAACTACACAACTGGGGCACTATTCATGTCTACTCCTTTCCCCAGTCACTTTTCTCCTGCCTGAATTAAGAACCCCAGTCTGATGAGCCTGGAAAGAAAATGATTCATAATGACTGTGGCTTATAGTGGTAGGTAAATATATTTTTAAATTAGCTCTATGTGAGCTGAGGTCCCTAATTCTTGCTCTTGTCAAAGGGGGGCCATTTTGACAGGCCTGCTAGGATCCCCTATGGGCTGGTTGCTAAATGCCTTCCTTTGTTCTTGACTTCACCCAGGGGCAGAGGACCGCAGGTCCCAGTGTGCACTGCAGTCAGGCCTCCTGCAAAGCCCTGAGACCTGCGGTCCCCTGGGCCACTGGCCTCAATTCTGTAAAAGATAAACCTCCCTCTCTTCCCTCTACCTGGGGACACTCTGCAAAGGGCCTCATCCATTTTTCTATCAGGGCTGGCAGCCAGACACCAGACAGACAGGCAGGGGATCCTGGCCAGGTTCCTGACTCAGAGCATCCTCTGTCTTTTAGCCTCCAGAGCTTCTGGGCCCTCTCTCTGCCTCCACTAAGCCCTCCCTGCCCAGCAGCAAACAATCAGTTGCCCGCTGCTCCCCCCAGCCCTGCTGGCTGCCAATCAGTCAGGCAGCAGGGGGTAGAAGGAAGTTCCACTCCCCGCTGAACCTCCACGGAGGTGCTCAAAATGACTGAGTGGGCCTGATGAGAGCCTGGTGGGCACAGGCCCTGCGATTGCCATCCTGAGGGGGCACTGGCGTGGGTGTGATTGGCTGGGGCATTGCGGGGCAGGGAGTCGGGATGAAGGGAGGCAGAGGGGCAGCTCCTCCTGCTGATGGAAGAGTTTCAGGACGGGGGACTGAGCTGTCAGCAGGAAGGGACATCTGCTGGAGGAGCCGGATAGGAAAGGAGAGGCAGAGGGAGAGTCAGGGTCTGGGGCTCCTGGTGAGAGGCCGGGAGATCAAGAACCAGGGGAGGAAAGTGGGAAACCCTGGGCGCAGGGGTGGGTGGGAAGACCCACCGACAAGCTGGGCTGGTGGAGGAAGTAGAGTGATTCGTAGCCCAAGGAAGGAGTTAAATGAAAAAGAGACAGGGAAAGTCACTCGCCTCTCAGATTATTCAAATTTGTGTACTTATTGATAATGTATTTCATTTCTTCTGCAAGGGGGGGAGGATATGATTCAGCACAAATTTGATGTAAATTTATGGAAATGGAAGTGTAGAGAGGCTGCAAGCCCAAAATGCTGGCGGGTCGGCTGCATGGCCCTCAGCTAGGCAAGGTTACCACTCTCTGGACTTGGGGAGCCAAAAATAGAAGCGTCTGACTTGGGGGCCACTGGCCTCTCCTGCAGGCCAAGAGAGGGACTGACCCTGTTGCTCTGGAAAGCTTATTAAAAAGGAAAAAAGTCTGATGACTGTCTAAAATAGAATCACCTACATTGTCCTCCTGTCTGATTTTTGTCTTAGGATGGGGGGACCATTTTTATCCAGTAGAGATGGGCAGGGGAGAAAAAAAAAGAAGAGAATTAGCATTATCTAGGACGTATGATGTGCACTGGATACGTTAGGCAAATAACAGAAATGTTGTTTTTCCTTCTGCACTACGAAAGAATAATGGGGCTTGGGGAGGAAAAAAAATAAAGAAAACAATTTGCTAGAGAGGGTGAAAAGGTGGCATTCCATATAAATGGCCAAAGCTGGTAAAATATTTATCGTCCATTAGGCTGTCCTTCACCACACTGGACGTTGATTTTTATCTTCCCCCCTCATACCCGGTCATGACATTTATCTAATGATGCGCCTCTCCCAGTTGGTAGCAGCCTCTCCAGCCTGGCTGTGACCCCAACAGCAAAGAGAGCCTTCTGCAGTTTGGGAGTAGCCTCTCTGGGCCAAACCTTATGCTGCAACTTGTAATTGCAGTAAAACAGGAGGTTCAAGACACCAGAGACAAAGCCAGGCCAAAGGGTTTTACAGCCCCTGCACTCCTGTTAGAGACAAATATTCTTGCTTTCTACCACAGCTGCAATTCCTTTCAATGTCCAAGCAATTGCGGGGCCTGGGCTGCTGGGGTTCACCTGGTCTCAGGGCAGACAAGAGGTGTTTGGCTGCAGCCCATAGATCTGGCCTGTGGGCATGTTTGAGCAAATGTTTCAAAGGATGGCAGTGATCTGCTCATTTTTATTACATCCGTGGGGCAGAATTGTTAGCCCTCAGTGACACGGATTGTAATGCTTTGACCTCATTCAGTCACCAAAGGGCAAATTTCTCTTTGTTCTCTAACAGAAACACAGCATGCAAGTCAACATGATTTCTAAAGAGAAACTGTCAACAAGGGTATTTACTATCTTATCATGTCCCTGCTATTGCACCGAGTGGCTTACCTTTGGGGAAAGAGTCACATATATGCCCACATGTGACACCGTGGTTGCTATTTATTAACACTGTTTCTTCCCATGACACAGGAAAAATAATCTTAAGGTGATATGAGAAAGTCAGAGGAGGATCTCTTTTAACCTACAGGGTGATTTATACACTTAACAAACATTTCTTGAGCTTGTCCTATATGCTGAGCAAGGCCATGGGGATTACGACCAGGCTAAGACCCGGTCCTGCGTCCTCGAGGCTCTTCGTCTATTACCCACATTTCTCAAGCAGCTGAACACCGCAGAAAAGTGGAGAATGTTCTAGAGCGGGCCTCTTCAGCTGTAATGTGTCACACATCAGCTTCTTCAGGAACCGGGAATGAATCCTAAAAACTAGATCCCATTGGTACACTAAAAAGTGGTCAAAATGGCAAGTTTTATGTTGTATATATTTTATCATAATAAAAAAGTAAAAGAAAAAAACTTTGGGAAAAACAAAACACACACACACACACACACACACACACACACACACACACACACACACACACAAAGAAAAACCAGATCCCTGTGGAAAGCTGGGCAGGGCAGAAGACGACTTCAAAGACACAGAAAGCACGCATTGGCAAGTTTATTCACCAAATCCCAGAACATTTGAAAAAGGGGAAGTGATGACCCCTTTCCAAGGTGAAGTCATTGGATAAAAACTTTGGAACGGGAGCAGTGGGTCAGAGCAGTGAGTATGGCAGTTGGGGCACCTTCACCTCTCTGTGACTTAACCTCATCTATACAATGAACAGATTGTGCTGGATGACCTTGAATGTCTGTGACTCTACGAAACGAAAGCAGAATTTTACCTTCGGGTGGAACTCTATACAAAAGGTTAGTAAAGGTGCTGTTCATATCACCCAGAAAGATTACAGCGTCATAGAGTATTAGAAGTATGCAGAATCGTGGTGATCTGGATCCTTTTTTTGTACAAGAGAAGAAATAGATGCCCAGAGTGATAAAGGTCACAGAACTTGTTAGGGACAGAGCTATGGTGAGAGCCTAGAACAGCGGTTCTCAACCTGTGGGTCGTGACCCCTTTGGGGGTCAAACGACCCTTTCACAGGGGTCGCCTAAGACCATCTGAAAACAAAAAGATATTTATATTACGATTCATAACAGTAGCAAAATTACAGTTATAGAGTAGCAATGAAAATAATTTTATGGTTGGGGGTCACCACAACATGAAGAACTGTATTAAGGGGTCGCGGCATTAGGAAGGTTGAGAACCGCTGGCCTAGAAGTTCAGATTCCCATGCCCTAGCTGCTTCGTAATGCCCACAAGTTGACAGTATTTGAGTTTCATGAAGAGCAAAATTCCGATTATTTATTGCTATTCAATAAACCACCCCCAAACCAGGGGCTTAAATATCAATTTATCATTGTCTCTTGTGGTTTTATGGGTTGACTGGCCTCAGCTGGTGGTTCTCATGTGGAGCCTCCCTGGTGAAAGTCAGATAGAGGCTGGGCCTGGGGTCCTCTGAAGGCTTGGCTGGATGTCCAAGATGGCTCACTCACGTGGCAAGTCATCAGTGCTGGGGACTCAGCTGAAGCTGTCAACTGGAGCACCTACTCATGTGTCTTCATGTTGGGCTCCCCACAACATGGCAGCTGGGTTCCCAGAGTGATTTTCCCAAGAGAAAGTATTTCAAGGCAGTGGAAGTGTATCTCAGTTCATTCAGGCTACTATAACAAAATACCATAAACTGGGTAGTTTAAAATCAACAAAAATTTATTTCTCACAGTTCTAGAGGCTGGGAAGTCCAAAATCATGATACAGGCAGATTCAGTGTCTGGTGAGAACCTACTTGCTAGAAGGCCATCTTTTCACTGTGTTCCCACATGGCGTAGGGGGTGAACTAGCTTCCTGGAGTCTCTTTGACAAGAACTAAATTCAAGTCATGAGGGCAGAGCATTCATGACCTAATCACCTCCCAAAGGCCCCACCTTCTAATACCATGAGCTGGGGTTAGAATCTCAACATATGAATTTTGAGGGGACAGAAACATTCAGACCACGGGAAGGTGGAAGTTGCTATGAAATAGGCATAGAGTAGGCCTGGGATAGGCCTGGAATAAGCATAGAGTAACTTCCACCATATCTTTTCGGTCAAAGTGCCTCACAAATCAGCCCAGGTTGAAAAGTGTGGAAGAATAAACGCCCCCTCTAGATGGGGACAGAGTGGAACCGTGTCCATACAGGAAGGAACAATGTAATGGCTGTTACCTTTGGAAACAAGCTGCCATAACAGCAATTCTGATTTTTATCACAAATTAGCCTTGCGTGCCCTGTTTGGAAAAAGAATACTGGGCAGATATTCACCAAGCCTGGCATTTTTTATCTCCGTTGAATCAAAATCAATTGCATTCAGGCCTCAATACAAATTTGTTTGTTTGTTTGTTTGTTTTATAACCTACCAGTTCAGGGATCACTTAAGCCAAACCACGACATAGGTGAGTCCCTGAAGAAAAACTCAAATAAGTAAAGTATGAGGACATTTTGTGTGAATAGGAAGGTAGAGCCAACAATGACAGGTACTGGAATACTGAAAGCCCCTCTGTCTCCCTTCATTATGAAAAGCAGGGAAGTAGAAAAGGGAGTCTGAGCTCTACTAAAAATAGACTCCTTGAGGGCGGCGGTTATGCCATATTCATCTCTATGTTCCTAGTGTCCGGCCCAGTGCCTGGCACATAGTAGGTGTTTAATAAATGTTTGTTGACCTCTATTTAAATACCATTCTTCTCAATAATAACGTAAACTATCAATCATTAAGCACTTGCCATATGCCAGGCACTTTGCTAAGCACTTGACATGTGTCATCTCATCCAATCTTCACAAAACTATATATCAGGTTGTCAGAAAAGTCATGATGCATTTTTGCGATGAAAAACATAGGAAAAATACATCATGACTTTTCCAACAACCCAGTAATTACCTGTAATTATCCCAGGCCTGATATTCAGCAGGTAAAAGTCAGGACGGCCCTGCTGGTTGTTGAAGTATTAAAATATTTCCATACAGGCTAGTAAGTAACAGCAGCTCAATTCCCCTTAAATGATCTCCTTACCTCATACCTCTCCCCCACCCAGACAGCCCAGGAGAGAACCAGGTGGGCACTGCCATTGAACCCCCATTAGCCTGATAGCCCTGAGTAGTTCCTCCACCATGGCTCCCATCCCCCTGTGCCTTCTTGGCCTCAAGGAGCAGACAGGGCCCTGGTGCAGGTGTTGCTGGCACCTCAGCAAGTAAATGCTTGGTGCCTTATCTAGCCCTCCCAGACTGGCATGAGTCTTCAAGGGACGAATGCACCCAGAGTCACTCTCCCGTGGCCACTTGTGGGTTCAGCACCTTCTTAAGTGCACATTATGGGCTGTTAAGTATTTTGAGTATCACTCCTGATCATCTGTATTTGAGAGAAAAGGAAGCTGAGAATTTTAAAGAGTTTTTCAAGGACTTGACCAAGGTCACGTAGCTAGCAAGGTGTGGACCAGGACTGAACAGTCTCTGAGATCCATGCACTCTGCTATTGTGCTCTGCTACTGTGTCAGCTGGCTAGGGCTGCTGTAACAAGGACCACAGGCTGGGTGGTTTAAACAACAGCAATGTACTGTTTCATTGCTCTGGAGGCCAGAAGTGTAAAACCAAAATTGGCTGTGTTGGCTCCTTCTGAGGGCTGTGAGGAAAGGATCTGTTCCAGCCTTGTCTAGGAGGCTTGTAGATGGCCATTTTCTCCCGGTGTCTCTTCACATTGTCTTCCTTCTATGAACAGTCTCTATCCACGTTTTTCCTTTTCATAAGGATACCAGTCATATTGGATTAGGGGCCCACTGTACTCCAGTATGACCTCATCTTAACTAATTACATCTGCAATGATCCTATTTCCAAATAAAGTCACATTCTGAGGTACTGGGGACTATTAGGATTTCAACATATGAATTTGGTGGGAGGGGAACACAAGTCAACCCATAACAGCTATTTTCTTTTCAATGAGACCTCCTGCATCTCTGCATAACAAAGTTAACTAGGCATCTCTATAAATTATCTGTGTCCACTAGCTTCCCATTGAATGCTTAACCATTCCCAAGGCATCCCTCTCCCCTGCTTCAATCAGAAGTGGTTTGAATTGGTGCTACTCAGCAACATTTGCCCCGCCCTCATGCAATCCATCCCTTTCTATTGTGTCAATCTATTTTGATATCTAACTGAAGGCACTGAGATGAGGTGTTTGTTGCTCATTTTTATTTTTTTGCATGCTATTTCAATGTCAATAAGCTCACTGCTGTTTCTGCAGTTGCTGCCTGACACATGAGATCAGCTCTTATCCCTTCAGCAGTTCAGTGAACTCTGTAGCCTGAGAGATACTGGACCTGTTTCTCATGTATGGTGACTCCTTTCTTCGTCTCAAGGAGACACTGCAAAGGCCTTTTCCAGGAAGTGCTGTGGGAAGCCTTGCCTTGGGAACTTTTCTCTCACGAGAAGCTTCAGCTATAGTCTGTGTATGTGAGGTGGTTATCTGGTTTTCTTGCACACTCCTTTGAAACAGACAGTAACCTTGGTCTCAGATGCAGTGTCCTCGGACTTGGAAACTTATTGGACCAAAAATGTCTACAACTTATTTTTCCCCTTAGATTCTCTCTTTTTTTTATATTGATTTTCCATTTTTAGCACAAGATTGATCACCAGCAAAATACCAATTTACATACAAATTCTGCTAAACTCAGCATCCTATATACTTGGGACCTTTTCATCCATAAACCAATTTTTTAAAGAGAGAGATTCTATTATCAGAAGTGTCCCTGATGATATCAAGATGGCCTATAAGGAGCAAACTCAGGAGGACCACAGCTTGGTGGAGTGAGCTCAGCTGATTTGTGAGCATAATAACTATGAAGCCAAGGTTGTAAGTTGATACCGTATGGGCAAGTTCATCTTTTGCTTACATCTACAGCCACAAGCCTAAACTGCAAAGCTTGGTCAGCTATCTTGCAAGTTCACTCAATAACATTCAACAAATTCTGTTTAAATACCTACTATGTTCCAGGTACTGTTTAGGTACTGGGAATAAAGCAAGAGACAAAAAGGACATGGTCCTTGTCCCCATGATGTCTACAGGATAGGGACGAAGTAGAATCAAAGCTATACAAATGATAATTAGCGAGGTGATAAGTGCTATGAAAGAAAAACAAAAGGATGCTATGAAAGCATATAATAGGAAATCTAAGTTAAGTGTCATTTAAAGTAAGACCTGAAATACATGTAAAACTTAGCTGGGCAAAAGGATGGGCTGAGGAGTGCCACCCAGGCAGAGAAAACAGAATGAAAACAAAAGAACTTCATGAAGACCAGCTTAATCTGAGCATAGAAAGTAGAAGACAAATGACAGGAGGTCAGACTGGAGGGAGGACCAGAGCCTTAGCCATGTGAAGGAAGCTGGAACTTGTCACACAAGCCCTAGGAGCCTTTGGAGTGTGTATTAGGCTTAAAATGAAGCTTCAGTTACAGAGATCCAGTGGCTTGAAAAAGAAAGAATTTAATTTTTCCTTCACATGACAGGCTGACAGGGCAGCCCTGCTCCCAAGGCCATTCAGAGCCCTAGGCTCTTTACATGTTGTGGTTCTTCCTTCACCTAGGACACTGATATCAAGTGCAAGTTGGAAGCTGAGTTGCTGGCCCAAGTGTGTTCCAGCTCCTGGGCAGGGAAAAGAGTCCAGGGTCAGCAATTTCCTTTTAAGCAACGGAGAGAGAAGTGGCATGTGTCCCTTCCACTCATATTCCCTTAGTGAGAACTCAGTAAAATGGTCACATACCATTGCAAAGGATCCTGGGAAATATACTGTCTAGCTGGGTGGCCACATGACCTTAAAAAAATAAAACAGACAGCAGTCTGACCCAAAGGCTTTTAAGCCACAAAGCAATAAGATCCGATTTTCAAATCTTTGTATCTGAAAAAAGATTTGGGAAGTAATACAGATAAAATTTTTTCAACTTACAAGTGTGAAAACGAAATGCGGTCCAGGGCTCCAGTTACGATTGCTGCATGACACACCATCCCAAACTTAGTGGTGTAAGACCTGTCATTGTGTTCATGAATGCTATGTTCACAAATTCAGAAAGGGCACAGTAGGACTAGCTTGCCCTCCTCCATGAGGCATGGGGTCTGGATGGAGAGACTCAAAGGCAGACAGTGACTCAGTGGCTGGGGCTGGAAGTAACTGAAGGTTCATTTTTTTGCATGCCTGACACCTGGTCTGGTAGGGCTCTGAGACTGTTGACAAAAGTGTTGATACGTGGTCCCTCCATGTGGCTTTCTTCCTCACAACATGGCAGCCCCAGGGTGATGATTCCCTACTTGGTGCTGGGGAGTTGCATGGATGACTATTCTAGTGAACATGGTGGAAACCACATTGCCTTTTAAGGATCTATCCTTGCAAGTCATTTAACTTCATTTCCACCACATTTTTTTTCTGTTCATGAGCGAGTCAAAAATTTGTCCAGACTCCACCTGCTGATGGGAGGAATACCAAGGTTACAATTCAGAGGAGTTTCTGGGATGGAAGAAATTAGTACAGTCATCTTCGAAAAGTATAATGTGTGACAGTGGCCATAGCCTCTGGCCACAATACCCATGGCACACTCAAAAGGAATCACCTCTCTCCCAAGACACACGAAGTTTCGACCCGTAACTGCATCAGTTGTAAGTCCAGAATCTCATTATTTAACTCATGTCCAAGCGTGGATGAAGCTCCTTGGGTTACAGCTTCTTTTTCCTTTTTAGTCCATCTCCTTAAGTACCATTCCTCTTGACCTGTACATCTATAAACTAAAGAGATGAGTGTACAGGCAGCATACAACAGTAGGGCAGGTGTAGAAGAACTACTGTCAACATCCCCATTCAAGTATAGGGAAAACGTAAGGCATCAGTGGCCACGGGTCCAGAGCAATTTTGAAACCTGGACACAGGTTTAGACTCAGTCCTACTCTCTAGCAAGTTTTCTTTGTGGTTTTTGGTTCTACTCTCTGAGTCATCCCTTCTTTTTCATAAGAAATGACTCATGCGTGCAACTGAATAACAACCTACTTCTTGTCCTTAAAAAATTGGGAGTTAAAAAACTTCATTTTATCTTGTCTCTGTTCCTTCCAGCCAAAGCTGACATAGTTTCTTAAGACAACAATAACAACTGTGTTTCTTACGGTGTATCAATATATAGTCCACTGTATTAGACGAAACCATGCTTACAAGTCTTTTTGAGTCAGGCCCTTCTGTCTCCTGGGCCCTTGTGTGATTATTGTGGGACAATGCCCTCAAGATTTTCAGAAGTTTTATTGTTTAATGAATAAGATCTACAAGGCACACACTAAAGATCCTTAGAAGACCTTTTATCTTTCTGGAAGAATCTCTGAGGCAGCACCTTAGACCTTTCTGAGATTTAAACGAAGGCTCTCATAGCCACATCTTGAGCTTATATTTTCTCAGAAGCCACTTCTTAATTTGAGATCCTTTCTTGGCTGAAAAGACTCTTCTAGGATTTTTTTATAGTCTCCAAATTACACTTGAAAACTTAAAAATTCACTCTTTAGTCTATCACACTCCTCTTTCATTTTGGTATAGGAAACTAGAGGAAGTCAGGCAGCACCCCCAGTACTCTGCCTGGAAGTCAAGTTTAGGAGATTATGTAGATATATTTTCCATTTATACATTACCCCAGGAAACAGTTTCGCTGAAATTTCTTCTACTACATAGTAAGAAGCTCCTTTTTTTTCCAGCTTCTAATAACATTTTCCTCAGTTTGCGCTAAACCCTCATCAGCACTCCTCTTGAAGTCCTCCAGCTTTCCCCGACTGCCCTCACAAGGGGCTTCCAGAGCCCACCTGCCACTGGGTCCCAAAGTTAATGCCACATGTTCTAGTTTTTTGTTACAGTAGCCCTCCCACCCCCCATTTCCAGATTCCAGAGTCCAGATTTTCTGTTTCTATCGCTGCGAATTCCATGCCTATTGCTTCTGCACTTAGTGGCATAAAATACTATACTAAAAGATTATGTGGATCAGGAATTCCGAAAAAGCACAGTAGGGATAGCTTGTGCCTGGCCTGTCTGAATCCTCAGCTGGAAATACTTGAAGGTTGAGTGACTCCATAACAGAGTTTGGAGCATTTGAAGCCTTCTTCAATCAGTCTGGTGCCGGGGCTGGGAGAACTCGAAGACTACACTTTTGACTGGAGTGTCTATACATGGGTCCTCCATGCTGCTTAGCTTCCTCACAATATGGCAGCCTCAGGACAGCCAGACTTCTCACCTGGCAGCCTGGTTCCTAGCGCAAATGTTCTGTTGAACAAGACAGAAGCTTCATGGCCTTTTATAACTGCCTCAGAAATCATACAGGGTCACTTCTGCCACATTCCATTTGTTACATGGAAGCCACAAGCCAATGTGGATTCTAGAGGAGGGGATGTCGACTCTTCCACCTCGTGGGAAAGTGTCAAGGTCACATTGTAAAGAAGTATGCCGGATGTAAGAGTTTCGAGGTCATCCTTGGCAAATATAATCGGCTACATCCAGGAAGGTCATTACTGACGAAGCAGAACTAAAACTCAGTTGTTTTTATGCCCAGACCCCTGTTCTTTTGCTGTACCATACTGATAAGTCAATAGCATCATTTGCATGAATGAAGGGCCTTATGTTATTAGATAAAAAAGTTGAAATATAATGCAAGAAGCCAAATTCAGTCTCAATTGAACATTCTCTATATTACAAATGCAGCATAAATATATGTTTTCCATAGATCTCACAGAGCAAACAGCTGCATTTATTTGCGTCCAAAAACATGGAAAAATTCCAAACTACAAGCAAAGGAAAGGAACTTGAGAAAACTACTCAAACTTCTATAAGTGTAAATCTTTATAAAAATAGTTATAAGGTTGATTAAAGCAGGTGCTAAAACCTTCTCCTAGCTTGAAGTGTTCCGCTTACGAACAACCCCCTTCCCATATAATGACATCCTTCTCTAGGTACTACTTCTGTATTTGTCTAAGCAGTCAAATATCTGTTAAACTTAAATTTCCTTATGCTAACTTGATCCACCACTCCCTCCCATCTCCAATAAACATACATGAACTCTCTCTCTCTCTCTCTCTCTCTCCCTCTCC
>NW_017731418.1:2295642-2359837 GCF_001890085.2 Hipposideros armiger
TGTCACTGGCCCTCATATGTGGGATCCGAACCGGGGCCCTCTGGCATCCCAAGCGAGTTCTTAACCATCGCGCCACTCGGCCGGCCCCTAGACTTGTAGTATGATTTGATGTTGGGTAGCGTGATACCTCCTGCTTTGTTTGGAATGTGTATTTCTTAATTAACCCACTGACTCCTTACCTCTGTCACTGTGTGGACTTGACCATTACGGGGCTATCCAAGATGCTCACTTCAGCTCCCACTGCCCTTATTCTTGCATTCTTTGCTCTAATCACACCGGCCAGGTACTCTCTCACCTCAGAGCCTTTGCAATTATGGTTCCTTCTGTTTTGAATCCTCTTCCAAAACTGTGAGAGAATAAATGGCTGTTGTTTTCAGCCACCAAGTCCGAGGTACTTTATTGTGGCATCCCCAGGAAACCAATTTAGATGTGCTATGGTCTTCACAGAGGAGGTGCTTTCCTGTCATTCCTAGTGTGTCTGGGAGCTGAAATAAGCCTGGAAAGGAAGGAAGGAGAAAAACAAGAGGCACAAGTTGTACTCCACGTGAGGGGTTGGGCAGCACATACCATTTCTTTACGTGACATTTATGGTCAACTGCAATGAACTTGAATTTGTGCTAAACTTCATCTGCCAGGTTGCTAGGGTCATGCACTTATTGGTCTGCCTACTGAATTTAAATAAAAGATAAGCATTCTTATTAGCATAGTGCTTTGACTCTTAATTATTGGTGCTTCTTGGAAAAGCTGAGGGTGGAGGAAACCTGTCTCAACCCGAATGGCTTTCAGTCCCATGGTCTGGTGACCATGTTTGGTCCCATTCAGAACTGGCCTAAATGTGCTCGTTGGTGACTTCTGCATTCTCCAAACTGTCCCATAGCCCTGACGTGCTGATTCTCAAAAACAGCCCATAATAGGCTGCAGTTTTTCTTATGTGGACTCCCAGGGAGCGGAAATCGGCACAGGACAGCTCATGAATGATGATCTCAAGGGTTCTTCTCAAGAGTGAGACTGAAAGCCTTCTGGGTAGATTCAGAAAATTTCCAAAATCTCTTCTCCCTCCTAATCATTAGCACCACCGCCACTATCATTTCCATAATCAGCTTTATAATTATTTGAAGTGGAAAGGGAGCAGGTTACCTGCTTAATGAAAAATAGATGGGGAAAAAATAGAAACTGTGCAGACAGGTGATTGAATAGCCTCTCTCAGAAATGCAACATCATCGTATGTGATTAGTGAGTGTTTGAGGGCACTGGAACCCAACACACTGTTCCAACTTAAACTAGCCCTCTCTTCTTACACACGTCACTCCAGTTAAATTGAATCTCTGACTTGCTGCCATAAAGACTCCCTGATTATCTACCTCTGTGCCTCTCTTGTTTTGCCTATAATACCCCCTACCCATCACAAGATCTTCCATCTACCCTTCTCCCGAACTTCTAAAAAGCCTTATCTGAATCTTGCTTGGAGCTTTTGTTATTTTCTGCCTTATATTATACACACACATATATGTATGTGTGTATGTATGTTTGTATGTATATATGTATATATGCATATATATGTTTTTTTTCTTCTACTAGATTATGAACTCCCCAAGGAATACTTTCTGTTGCATTCTGCTCTGTATCCCAAACACCCCAGCCACTGAGCATATGCTTTGAACAGAATAGGTGTTCAATCTATGTCTGTTGAAAGAACGAGAAATTAAATTTTATTAACTCATTCTTTTAATAGGCATATATCAGGAGGAAAGGTGTGTAGGGGAACAATAGCAGATATGACAGAGCTTGCTATTATTTCCCAAACATCTTTCCTTCCTGGGCACACAGGTAAATGGCATTGACCTGCCCATTTTGCAGTTAAAAGAGAGACTATAACTGAGTTCTGGTCAATAGAAAGTGAGCAGAAATTATTTGTATCACTTCAAGTCCTTGCCTATTACATCTCTGTGCATGGCCCTCCCTTCTCTTTCCCCTTCTGCCAGCTTGATGCAGATTAGCATGGTAACCTTGGAAACTATATCTGGAAGATCACAAAGCTACAAGCTAGAGAGAGCCTGGGTCCTTGAATCGTCACATGGAGAGAAGCCACCTACCAATCAGGAATACCATTTTGGGATTTTGTGTAAGAAATAAATATCTACCACGTTTGAGCCATTACACAATTTTGGGTTTATTTGTTACAGTACCTAGGATTACCTTCATCAATATAACAGGATTTAGTATTTCTGGGAAAAATTGCAAAAACCATGATTCTTGGTTATCTTATATTGTATATAAAATTGTGTATTAGTCAAGGTAGTTTAGGTTACACTACAGTGACAAGTTAAGCCTAAAGTCCCAATGGCTTAGCATATGAAAGGTTTTTATTTGGCTCGTGCTACATATCCATTTTAGGGGTTGTATGTGTGTGTCTGAGTCAGAGGAGGTGTCTCTACTCCACGCCAACACTCAGGGACCCAGGCTGATGGCCTTTCTACCATTTGTAGCTGCAACATCTGGGATGGGTGGCTTTCTCATCTACTAAAGCAGGAGAGAGGAGACCAAATAAGCCCAGCTCTTCTTCTTACAGCTTCTTCTTCGTACATCCCATTGGCCAGAACTTGTCACGTGACCCTGACGAAAGAGTTGGGGAGTAGGTGAAGCAAATGTAATATTTAGTGAGCATTATTGTCTTTCCCACTTCTCCAGAAAGCCTCCCTGGTTCCCTCCAGCTGCAAACAATGTCTCTGCATCTGAATTCTAATAGCACTAAATATTACCCCTCCTTTATAATAGGAACATTTTTACATTGTCTAGAGATACACACACAGATGCACACATACACACATCCATAGCTATATAAAATAGAAATCGTTTACTACATGCCACTCTCCTATTTACATGTATTAACTCATTTAAAACTCCATAATAACCCTAGAGGTGGCTACTCTTTTTTTTGGGGGGGGAGGGAAATTGGGGGAAGGGGAACAGATAAATTGCTGTCATTTTTTTGTTCTTCAGTCTAGTTGTGGAGGACGTTGCTTCACTGGCCCATGTTGGCACCATCATTGCACTCTTCCCGGGCGAGGCAGATCAGTCGCTGGCTTCTGGACGGCCGCTCACTGCGGCTGCTGGCCGCTCACGCTGGCTGCTGGCTACACACGGTAGCCCATGGCAACCCACTGCCACAGGGGCTGCAGCCTACGCCGTCGCCGGCGACTCATGGCAGCCCAGCTCCAGGTTGAGCTGTTGTTCAGCATCTTAGCTGTGGAGGGCAGTGTCACTGGCCCTCATATGTGGGATCCGAACCGGGGCCCTCTGGCGTCCCAAGCCAGCTCTCAACCATCGCGCCACTCGGCCGGCCTGAGGTAGCTACTCTTATTGTCTCCAACTTATAGACGAGGAAACTGAGGCACAGAAAGGCTAAGCGATCCAACAGGATTGTAGCATAACCAGTTTACTTGCACAGAGCAGCTCTGAATGACTCTACTACATTATGGCTTGTCCTTTTAGCTTCCTTATTAGCAGAGATTAGGATATAAAATTGATTCATTCCTTCATTTCCCATAGTGCCAAGTGCAGTTCAGGGCACATAAGAGGTTTCTCGGAAAGGTATTGCACACAACTAGTACCTTTTCCAATCAAGATTGTCAACAGATCTGATCTTTTAACAATTCTACTTTCTGCATTGCCGGATTGTTCCTGTGATATCAGGAAGCATTTTAGGATATGTGGTTATTTCTCTTTAGAAAGCTACAGGTCTTCAAGAAGATAAAATGGGGTCTTTGGGGACATCTAGGGGATAGCAAGACAGAGGCAGCAGAAGTTAAGGTAAGATACTCAGGAAAGATTCCAGCCACTTTATTTATATTGTGTTTGATTTTGTGCTTAAGAGACTGTTAAATTGCAATAGGGAAGTGTGGCTGCTAAATCTATTTGGTCTTCATTTGAGTCCCCAAACTCCATAAATAAATTCAGATTCCCTAGAGAGGACTTTCCTTTGCTTAAATGTGGATTTCTGGTTAAGCTATAATCCCCTTCCATTGGCCTTGAGCCTTCTACAGACTAAATTTAGAAAACTTAAATTACAACCTAGCAATATGACTCCCAAAATGAAATTTATAGGGCAGAGTACTTGAAAACACCAGGGAAAATGGTGGTGAGAGGGAAGTGGCAGAGACCCCGTGGTCCATCTCGCATGTCTACAATTAGAAAGGCAAAGGCCCTGTTCATTTAGCAAGAAATGGGATCGTGTGGACCAATTTAGAACCATCAGAGCAATGACCTGGGAGAGGAGCCTCGTTCTAATTATGACTCTGTTCCAACCAGGCATGAAAGAAATCACAGGAAACCTATTTCAGGGGAAGGCATTCCCCAGTTGGCCGTGGCCGATGTCTTATGCATGGTGAGGGCCAGTGAGTCTGGGAGAGAAAATACTAGCAAATGATCTTCTTCAATGACTAACAAAGAAGGGGCTGTGCTTGTGTTGCCCTGATGGAAAAATCGGTGGGATCTCAGGAATTAATAGAGAACTGTCAGCCCCTGCTTGGATGTTCTACCACAAAAGTGGGGACTTATATGTACTTAAGTGGGAGGGGCTGGGCAGCACAAGAAGTCTATCCTGAGAAGATAGGACACTGAGTGGTACTTTGTAATCAACCTACCCTGAGGATTGCTCTGCACTATCCAGTGAATGGTTATAATGCCTGAGTCGTCTTAAAATGCGTTGCAGATCTTGACCCAAAGTATTTTCTAGATTAAAAACCAAAGAGCCTGATGTTTTCATAGTAACCCGATGGAATGCTTTGGTTTAATAAGCAAATGTAAATGGATGTTGGGGTTTAAAGGAAAATGTTTCCTTTATGAAGATAGATATGACTTTTGTAGAAAAGCAAGGCTCATGTATCAGTTAGGGTTCTTGGTATTTTAATTTATTTGACAAATATTTATTGAGTCCTAAAATAGGCTGGAGATTGTTCAAAGCACTGGGAATGATGTGGTGAACAAGACAAAATCCTTTTCCTCATAAAGTTTATATTCCAGAGGGAGAGACAGATAATAAACCGTAGACAGATAAACTAATAATTGTATGATTTCTTACCGAGATAATTGCCATGAAGAAAAATAAACAGTGCCTTAGTGTCTGTTCAGGCTACTATATAACAAATACCATAAAAATATGGCATAACAAAATACTGTAGACTGGGTGGCTTATAAAGAATAGAAATTTATTTCTCATAGTTCTGGAGGCTGGGAAGTCCAAGATCAAGGTGCCAGCAGATTTGGCGTCTGGTGAAAGCCCACTCTTTGGTTTATAGATGGCCATCTTCTTGCTGGGTCCTCACATGGTAGAAGGGGAACAAGACAGCTCTCTGGGGTCTTTTACAGACATACTAATCCCAATCATGAGCGCTTTCTCCTTAAAGTGATAACTTTCCATATGCATATTTTCTGTGAGGACTGAATGCTGAAGTTGGGAAATGCATGTGCAGCTGCTCCTAGGACACTGGCCCTCATGCTTTGGAGGGCTTCTAATTCCCGGAAGGTATTGTTTAAACACAGCTTGCTGAGCTCCACTCCCAAAGTTTATGACTCAGTAGGTCTAAGGTGAGGCCTGAGAATTTACATTTCCTGGGTATACTGAGTTAGATAGTGTCCCCCCCTCCCCACAGTGTTCATGTCCACCCAGAACCTCAGAGAACGGCTTTCTTCAGAAGTAAGGTTTTTGCACATGTAATTAGTTAAGATGAGGTCATACTAGATGACAGTGGATCTTACATCCAAGGTTGTCTTCCTGAGAAGAGAAGAGAAGAGAAGAAACAGAGACACACAGCGAGAATGCCATGTGACACAGAGGCAGAGACTGAAGTGGCATGTCCACAGACAACGCAACACCAAGAATTGCCAGCAACCTCCAGAAACTAAGAAGAAAAAAGGAAGGACTCTTCCTTCGAGCCTTCACGTTTCCTTGAAGTGGTCCACACTTAGCTGGGTTGAAAAGGGATGAGGACTTAATTGTTTGCTTCACATTTTTTATCATTCAAACATAACGTTTCTTTTCAATTAAAAAACCTTTTTCCCCCAAAAAGTGATGCAAATGGTACAGCACAGGGAGGGTGCTTTCTAAAGTGGTTTTTTAAAAATCTCTTTGCTTGCCTTCCATTGGCTAAAATGCCACTGTTTATCCCATTGTAGGACGGTGAGAAGATAAAATGTTGATTCACTAAAGGGTTTTCCCCTGAGGAGGGAACACATATATTAAATGGTTGTCTAAAAAAGCCCGCAGTCCTGGTGAATATGAAATGACTTTATCCTGGCAAGGGGGTGGGGTGGGGGGTGGGTTTCCTCTCCATTATCCTATTAGGCAAGTTAATATTACCTCCAGCTTCATCATTAGCCTAAGATTTTGCCTTAAAACTCCTTTATGTTAATTCCAGATGCTCTCTTAGAGTTTGAGACTTAGGTTTTTAATACACAATTATTTGGGGTATCTAAATATTCATACGCACGCAGAGCTTTTCCTCCCTGCACTGTAAATTGTTTCCTCTTTGTGATGCCATCTGCTTCCGCCACCTCAGCCACTTTGTAATGCTATTATGAAGTCTGTTTCAATAGCTTTTTACTTGACCTGGAAATCAGGTTCTTGGGCAAGAGAATAATATATAGTTTTGCAGCCGTTAGATACATCGTGCCAACATCTCCCCCTTTACCAACACGTTAATGTATTGAAATACTCTCAGCCAGGTTTTCTTTCATACCTGCTCTTCGCTTAACAAACTCCATCCTCCTTACCTGCCCTACATCACAGGTGTTTCCGTCAAACTGCACTCCCATGAGCCTTTCCCAAGCCCATCTTTTCCCCCCGAGAAATCTATACCAAGCTTTCCTGAATCTCCCCAGCAACCTTTCTACAGCACAGGAAATATTTAAAATTTGCTACATCTTGCATGCTTCATATAAAAATACAAAATGCTGCCTTTTAAAAATTAAAAAGTCAGTAAAGTGCCTTCCAACGTTTAATCTGAGTTTAGAAAATTCATTACAATGAAAAGAAAAGACGGAGGATTTTTTTTTTTTACTGCCGATAGTTAGTGGCATTGATAGATCATGGCAGAACCATCCACAATATGGCCAAATAATTTCACTGGAGAAGATTTTATATAGCTACAGCTAAAATTCAATGAACTGATTCAGAAGACGCCGTATAAAATATAACAGTGACTTTGAGTGTCAAATCAATTTGGGGGCTTGGAGGGATAGGGAGAACCCCCTTTGTGGCTGTGGCTAAGTGGAACTGTAAATTCAGAGGCATCGGAGTGGCCCGCCAGTGGGTTATAGTGGGTGATTTAAGGAACCTATCACAAAAAAATCAGCAAGTGGTGCGAACACCAATGCTTAGAGAAGTATGTGACTCTAAAGTATGTCCACAAGAGAAAGCTGGAGGACAAATTAGGGATTTGCAATCAGGTTGCTAGGGCTCTAGGTGTGTAATGTGGATCAATTCAAGAGCCTATATTCTTCCTCAGTTTCCTCACCTGTGAAATAAGGGGAATGGATCAGAATAATGGTTTATAAAGTTTTGTTTTGTTCTGTCTTTTTAATAGTAGGAGGCTCTTAATCAATGAATTCATCTTACTGTGCTGAAGTTGGATTTGCTCCTCCAGGCCCATACCCTAGCTGCAATGGGATGAATGTTTGTGTCCCCCAAGATTCATATGTTGAGACCTAATCTCTAATGTGATGATATTTAGAGGTGGGGCCTTTGGGAGATGATCAGGTCATGATAGTGGAGCTCTCACGAATGGGATTGATGCTCTTAGAACAGAGACTTCAGAGGGCTCTCTCGTTCTCCTTAGGCCACGTGAGGACACAGAGAGAAGACAGCTGTCTGTGAACCAAGAAACAGGTCTTCACCAGGCACTGAATCTGTTGATACCTAAACCTTGGACTTCCTAACCTCCAGAACTGTGAGAAATAAATGTTTGCTGTTTAAGCCACCTAGCCTATGGGTATTTTTGTGATAGCAGCTCCTAGGGACTAAGACACCAGCCATCTTCACCCTGCTCTGAGCTCTAGGATGCTGAGGATCATCAAACCCCTGGTGTCCACTCAGGTTCAGCCAGTAGGAGGAGCCAGCAAGAGACTGAAGGATGGGAGAAGAAAGAGATGAAGGAGTTTGTTCCCCCAGCTCCCTCCCTGCCAGGTCGCTGGTTGGCAGTGGCTGTGCCACTTGTCTTTCTCTCCCTCTTCAGACGTGGGTAACAACTGCTCTTCTTAGTGTCATCATCCCTGGGGGTTTCCTTTAACCTTACCCACACCTTTGTATAATAAATGACCTCTTCATTCAATTCCCTTCAATGACCCCATGGAAATGTGACATCTCTTTTCTGCTGGGACTGATGCACGCAGAAACTTCTTAAGTAAAACAGAAGCGAGAGAAGCTGTCCTGATTGGGGCAGGCACCATAGCTGGGCACGCAGTGTGCCCCACCCACCCACCCACATGCCCAAGGGTCCTTGTCACGTGCAGGAAGGAACTTCCCGGATATTTCTTTCCAAATCATCAGCTGGAGAGAGGTGGGCGGGGCCTTCCTTATCCAGTGTAATCTAACAAGACTGAGCTCCTACATTCATTTGTTCACTTATTCAACTATCAACAATAAAACACCTCAGTGAAACAGATTCTGTGCTACGTTCTGAGGTTAAGAAATAAACAGGACATAAATCCTGGTCTCAAGGGGCTCACACGCATTCCACAAACACACAAACTCAATACTTTTTATGTGATTTGGAGCTGGGGAAAGGGGGCCCTGTAGACAATTCTCACTCCTGGCTGCACTGAAGCACGAAAGCAGGGCTCTGGCTCTCTCAGCCCCGTGGTGGAAGGGAGGCTCCCATCTCTGAGCGAGAACAGTAAATTGTGCAGTTGGGACCCAACTCCCTCTGAGAGAAGAGGGCAGTAGGCAGAAGGATGAGACAGATGCGGCCTTTCCTCCAAGATGTTGTCAGGGGTTCAGGCACAGACTCGCCAGGGCTCTTGGCATAGGTGGATGATTACTTTAGAAATCTGCAGGTCCATAGAAGGGACAGCAGAGGTGACTGTGAACTAAAGGATGAGTGACATAGTCAATGGGTTGTGCCAAGGATCAGAAGGGCATCATTTGCATGTGGACCACTCTTGCTGTGGTCTCTCCTCACCTGGGAACGTGAGAAGAGAAGAGTACGGATGGCCCTGACATTCCTCAGCCCACGAGGGGGCAGAGGGGATCTGCGAGAGCACCTACCTCTATCACAGATGACAGCACAGCACAAACGCTACAGCCAAGCTGCCCAGCTCTGAACCCAGTCTTTGTCATTTGCTGCCAAGTAATATATTATCTTCAGTCTCCTCATCTGCAAAGGCGGATTCTAACTCAACCTTGTGGGAGGGGTGTGAAGATATGACAAAGGACTTAGAGCAGTGCCTGGCGTAGAGTAATCACTATATAAATATTAGTTCTTATTACTCCTTGCCACTTTACTCTTTTCATTTCCTGGTAGCCATGTTGGAAAAATACTCCAAGATGGCCCCCAAATCAAGTGGGGTTGGAGGTGGAAATTTAGCCAAGAGGCACGAGGTTGAAGGGGAAAGTGAAGCATCCCAAGCTTTGGAAAAGGGAAATATTTGAGCCTTAGCTCTGCCACGAGCCAGCTCTGTGATCCTGGCAAGGGCTTACCATCTCCAGTCCTTAGTATTCTCATCTATAAAATGGGGATAATGATAGTGTTTACTTCTTAAGGTTGTGATGGGGCTTAATGCAAATAGGTCCTTTATTTTTCATTTACTCATTCACTCATTTATTCAATAAACAGATTTGTTCCACCAAGCAAGCTGTGTTTATCAACATCACGAACTTGTTTCCCAATTTGGGGGCAGGTCTAAGGCACTTGTAATGGTCCTTTGGGGCCTCTGATGAGCAGGACCAGGCCTAAGTTGCCACAGGGAGTTGATATATTCTCACTCTTGAATCAGATGCTCCCTGTATTTCTCAGCTCCAGCCTTCAAAGACACAGATTCCCTTGACATTCCAATTCAGCATCTGTGGACCTTCAGGGACCCCTTCTGTAGAAAAAGCAGCTCGTCCCATGTTGGGGAGGGAGGAAAGGGTCCAGGGGAAGGAGTGTGGGGGGAAGTGCTGCCCATAGTGGGTGATTACTGCATGTGTGGGTACCACCTGTGCCTGGGTGGTTACCAGGACTACGAGTGAGGATCAGACGCCCGCCTCTTCATTTAGATGTGCCCCTATGCTTCAGATCTGTCTGTTCCCAAGGAGGTTTCAGGGCAAGCTGCCCCAAATGGTTCCATTCAGAATGAGGCACCCCCACTCATTTTGGGGAAGCTTTTAAACTTCAGGGTGGACAGCGTGGCCCTCGGGAATGTGCTTTCATGCATTAGGAGTTGATTTTAAACAGCAAATATGCCGTAGTCAGTCACAGAGGGAAATAATAATACAAACTTCAAAAGAGCAGAGGCCAAAAGAAAGGGTATTATTAATGGAAAAAAAAATTTTAAAGTCATATTAAAGAGCCTCAAGTCTAGTGGAAAAAGCCAGGAAATGGGAACAAAATTAGCATTATTATAGCTTTTCATGGTAACTTACTCTGGGTTTTTATGGTGGCTTAAAATGGGAGAAAAGAAGGGAAAGCCTAGCTGATAACAATTTCTCCAACCAAATACATTTCCCATCCAAAACACGCTTGCGATAGTGACTGTATTTAAAATGTCTTCTTTTTGTGTTGCTTTTGTGGCTGTTTATACCTCACAGTGTTACCAGAGAAAGCAGCATTTTGTGTGGAACAGTAAATAGCAAAGCTCTTTGAGGCCCTTCAAGGAGAAGTGCCATTTAAGGGCCAGGAATTATGATGATTAATTTGCATCTGAATAATCCAGGTCTTCACAGAAGCCAACACTGCAGATGCATCCCCCCACCCCCCACCCCAACTCTGCAGAGGGTCAGCGCTGTATATAAACATGGCGTTTTGGGTACTAGAGGACGAGGGGCGTTCATGAAGGACAAGGCCTTTCCTTTTTTCTCTTCGCAATAACCCTCTGTGGGTTCCCATTTCTTTCTGCTTCCATCCTCTCAGCCCACGTAGACCACCCCTCTCTCAGAGCATCCTCTTTCTCATCACTTAGGACACAGGAGCACTGATTCCCAGGGTCCCAAGTAATTGTTCTCCATCTGCCTGCAGGATGCTCACAACCCCATTGTCCTGAAAGTATTGCAGGGCGTCTGTGTTCACACCCACATGTGGTGTGTGCACATGTCCACACCCTGAACAGCCGGCTTTATTTATGTATACGCCTATTCTATGGTTAACTGTTTGGGGCCACCTGGGTTTGTTTGGAAGCAGGTAAGACTTCAGTGGATTTGAAAATATTTTTTACTGTGGTAAAAACACATAACATAAAATCACCATCTTAACCATGTTTAAGTGTACAGTAGTGTTCAGTGCATTCATGTCCCAGAACTTTGGGAGGGGGCATTTTTTAAAATTAAGACTTTATTTTTTTAGAGCAGTCTCAGGTTCACGGTAAAATTCAGGGGAAGAAACAGAGGTTTCCCATATACCCTCTGCTCCTACACACGCATAGTCCCCCCATCTATTACATTCCCCCACCAAAGGTACATTTCTTATAACTGATGAACCTACACTGACACATCATTATCACCCCAGGTCCATAGTTCACTTTAGGGTTCATGCTTGGTGTTGTGCATTCTGTGGGTTTGGACAAATGTATAATGACATGTATCCATCATCATAATATCAAACACAGTATTGTCACTAAAAACCCTCTGTGCTCTGCCTATTCACCCCCCACCCCCACCCCAACCTCTCCAGGGCTTTTTCATCTTTTAAAACTGAAACTCTTTACCCATTAAATAGCACCTCCCCATTTCCCCTGGTAACCACCATTCTACTTCCTGTTTCTATGAATTTCACTACTTTAGATACCTCAAATGGGTGGAATCATATAGAGTACTTGTCTTTCTGCAAATGGCTGTTTACACAAAGGTCGGATTTGAGAATTTCTGTTAGGAGACAATCGCAATGTCACTAGAGATATAACTGGTTCTTCTGTGCTGCTCCGTGAGATCCACCTGCCCCTTCAGTAAAGGTCTCACTCCCCCAGTGACAGAACTTACTCCCTTTCCCACTTTTGCCCACTGTCTGTTTGGTCTGGAGGGTACTGACAAGTGAGTGACAGCTGGGCAAGGAATAAGGACCGCTCCTGGAGCATCTGGTGGGAGGTCCAACAGAGTTGAGGCTGATGGGCACGCCTCCTTCCAACCTCCTCTCCCACCACCTGGATGACTGAAGGAGCTGTCCCAGGTTACTGTCAGCCCTGGAAGGCCCCGTGGCTCCCAAGTGGCAAGATAACTCCTTTCAGGCATGAAAGCCAGAAACACCAAATTCCCCTGGTAGAGAGAAAAGGAGGGGGAATGTCATCTCTAGGTTACATTTGAAGGAGGCTTTTTGAAGAAACAAAAATAGAATTCTTCTAGAAACTTCAGTTATACATCCACTTCCCCAACCCCCCTACCCCCAAATAAAGGAAGACAGAGTCGGGGGAGGATGAAGAGGTTAAAGAAGGTCAAATATGTGGTGCCTGAGGGAGAGTAGACTATGGGTGGTGAGCACACAATGCAATATACAGATGATGTATTCTAAAATTGTACACTTAAAATTTATATAATGTTATTACCCAATGTCACCCCAATAAATTTAATTTAAAAATAGAGGAAAACAATCTTTGCTTTCATCTTCACCCAAGAAGATGTCAGGGAGCTTAATGAATGTCTTAGACTCTAGAGGTGGTTCTGAAAAAAATTGGGGCACAATTGTTAGAATACTGAGAAGCAAAATATAAACCTCAAGGTTTTCACGTATCTTCTACCACAGTAATTGGATCTATGCTGAGTCATTTCTGCCTCTGCTGAGGAAGAAGCCAAAGTGGTTCTTGTGAGGTGACAGAAAACCTAGTTACCCCAACTCGACCCCATAACAAGGATTTCCCTGAACTTGCCCCAGGCCTGATGGTCCCAACTCATCCCCTGGGTGACCCTCTATTAACATATGTAAAGACTTTCAAAGTGACTTCTAAAGCTGTCCTGCTTTGTTTAAAGGCTGCTGACAGCCTCTGACTGCTGTTCATCAGCCTGAACTTGTGAATTTGCTACACTGCCGTCCTGTGAGGAGTGAACCGGATCTAGGCAATTTCAGGTTGTTAATGCAAGTTATCTTAGTGATCGGTTACCTCAGTCCCTCCCAGTACATACCCATACGCATACCCTTGGGCTCATAGAACATGGTCTTTCTAAGGGCAAGAGAGATGGGCAGCCAACAAGGGTACCATTTAATATATATCATCAGGGGATTGAGGATGAGAAAACTGAGGTCAGCTGTCCTCAATAGAAAGTCATGACAAGAACCAGTTAAACTCAGAATAACCCCTTCACCCCTGCCAAGAGGTCTATACTGTATGATTCCATATACGTACAACTCTAGAATATGCAAAGTCATCTAAAGTGACAGAGAGTAGATCAGTAGTTACTTGGGGGTGGAGGAAAAGGAGGAGTGAGAAGGGGGAATTACCAAGGGCCACAAGGAAACTTTCGGGTCCCAGATATACTCTCTATCTTGATTGCAGTGAAGGTTTCAGGGGTGTAGACTTATGTCAAAACTTATCAAATTGTACACTCTAAGTACTTACAGTTTACTGTATATCAATTATACCCCATTAAAACTGATTTTTAAAATTATTAAGGAAAAGAAACCCTCTTTTGGTTGAACTTGGAATAGTGAGTGGGTAAGCCTGAGGTAACTGGCAGCCATCTTGACATTGTGAAGAGAAAACCTGCTCAAGAGTGAAGCCAACATGGAGGAAAATAGAATCAAAAGAAGACCAGGAAAAGGCCAAATTCTGGTAATCCACTGAGCACCTGAATCTAGCTGTGCCTGAAACTATCCCTGGAACATCTGCTCATTGAGACAACGTGAGTGTGTGTGTGTGTGTGTGTGTGTGTGTGTGTGTGTGTGTAACTCAGTCTGAGTCGAGCTTTCTCTATTGCAACTGAAGAGTTCCATGTAACAGTGTCCACAGTCGGACAGGCAGACTGACAGGCCCTTCTTAATCGGCACATGTCTTAAGGAGGGGTTTGCTTGGGGGCTATGGGAGTGACCAGTGCTGCCTTTCTGAAGGCCTCGCCCTGCTTCCCTGCGGTCCCGGAGTCCAGGCCCAAGGGGAGGCCTCGGTGCTTCGGAGCTTGTGTGCTGACTGTTTCCAGAAAGTCACGGTCAGTTGTGCATCTGCTCTGGAGGAGTATTTTTAGCGGCAAATGGAGTGGTTTGTGAGAAAACAAACGCCTGGAACAAATCCTGAAAAAGGACAGGGCCTGTGTGCGGCCCACTGTCCAACTAGGTCAGCCTCAGGCGCAACTACTTTTGACAGTTTGCTCCCGAAGGTGACCCCCAGGTGCCAGCTCCTGTCCCTACCAATCAGCCATCTGTGGCTTGAGACTCAAAGGCCTGGAAGAGACGTGGGATGCTGTGGGCTCCATGCTCCCACTTCCACGTGGGTGTACCCCCACCCAACCCAGAACCCAGGGAGCTGAAAATCCCATGAATTCCACCAAGGGAACTCTCACAGCTCTGCTCTGTCAGCAATTCCAAGAGATGTCATTTTGTCTAGCAGCTACTAAACATTGAAGGGCATTTAAAAAAAACAACAGTGATATGAACCCAGATGGAAGGCACACAGGACTGAAATCTAGCTCAAGTCTCAGCCTTGCAGCCCCCAAAGGGTATAAAATAACTTCACCATCAATACAAGGACAATAATACCAAGGGGTCTGCCTATTAGGAGTGTTGACCAAATGATAATAAGCACATGAAAGCATTTTGATACTCTAACGCCCAATGCGAACATAGCAACAAGTCATGTTCCAAATCTACGCCACCCAACCCAGTAGCCATTAGCCACATGTAGCTTACCGAACACTTAGAATATGGCTAGTCTGAGTTGAAATGTGCTGTAAGTGTACGTGCACACTAGCTTTTGAAGGCTTTTAGTATTTTTTTTTAAATAATGTAAATATCACATCAACAATTTTTATATTGATTACATGTTGAAAGGATGATATTTGTGATATATTGGGTTACATAAAATATGTTACTAAAATTAATTTGACCTGTTGCATTTTCCTAGTTTGATGTGAATACTAGTGAATTTTAAATGATGTAGGTGACTTTGCATTTGGAGATTGCATTGTATTTCTATTGGACACCACTAGTCTAAGCTGTGAAGGATGCTGGTGTAGGAGGTCAGTCAGCTTGGAGCAGTCAGGGAATTCGGACAAACCTCAGCTCAGGCTTAGGGGCGAGGTGGGACAGCATTTGGAACCAGTCTGCTTTGGTTGTTGTCTTTAATTCCCCTGAGAATAAAATGGACTGTCTTCCCTTTTCTCATCCTGCCTCCCGCCATTCACCACCCACCATCCTCCACAGAATGAGATGGGTCCAGTATCCCAAGTGCTGGTCACATGGAAATGCTGGCAAGATGGCTGCAGCTTCTGATCCCTTGGTCTCACTGGTTTTCTTCCCCGAAACACCCCACGTCCAGAAGGAAGGTCCTCTGGCTTCTCTGAGTGAGGTATGTCTTCAGGATTTCTAGATAGGGTGATATCTGTGGTCTGCTGTCCAACGTCTATGCTCCCCTTTCTGGAAGCAGCACACTTTGTTCTGAGCCTGGGTTACCCCCCAAAAGAGATCCTGAGGCAAGGATTTGGGTTCAAGTGATTTTGGGGGGAGGAAATCCCAAAAAGCTCTGTGAGGTAGTACGGACGTGACACAGGGAAAGGATGGGAACCAGCAAAGGGTGGATTAATAAGACCACTGTGGGCAATGGGGGCTCGGTTCCTTGGGGGACTTTGAGAAGTGGTGTGGAGCACATATCATAATCATCCCACTAGAGGTTAGCAGGTTGGGCTATTTATTCACCAACTTTTGTTATTTTATGCTGAGGGTCAGCCTTAGGGTATTAGCTCTCTGGTATTTCCAGCTTGTTGAGTACACTCCTGGGGACAGAGGAGTCCCCCAGTCAGAAAGATGCAGGGAATCCTTAAAGTACATAGGAGATGTCTGCAAGTGAGCTTCAGGAAAGGCTGGGGGCCATGGGCAGAGCACAGATAGTGCCTGCGACACCTTAGAAGACAGAGAAGAGAGATGGGGAGAAATGAGATCCTTGGTGATAGATCAAACCCTACCTGAAGCCTACACAGACTTCTCATTTACTTGTACCTATAAATCACATATACTGTTTAAGCTGGTTTGAGTGGAGTTTTCTGTTATTTGCAACATAATGATTCCTTACTCATATTTTTCCTAACCTGTCCCCACAACGAAGAAGACTCCCTGTGCTTTCAAAATCAGGAAACAGAACAGATGGGTACGTCATACCATCCTTTCCTTCCGGAAGGCAGAGTGCCATGATAAGAGAACCAGGAGCTGCATGAGATGGCAGCCAAGTTCTCCTTGGGACCCAGCAGCCAATCCAGTGAAGGGACCCTCACCCGAGAACTCACTCGACTCTCTCTTAAACACTGTCAGCTCCATGTTCCAAACCAAATTCCACACCCAATGCATTGATGTTTATTCCAGAAAACTGAATTACATCAAGACTCTTCCTCTGGGAGCACAAAGTTTAAAAGGCTTTTTTGATACTCCAAGAATTCTCACAGAGCAATAAATGGAAAATACCATTTTCCATTCAATATAAATATATATATTTTATATACATTATAAAACAATTATTTCCAAAAATAAGTTATGAAAAATAATTAAGGAAGAAGTTAAACAGGGAAAAAGGAAAGAAAAAAATGTCTCCTGACATTCACATTATTTCACAAAGCTTCATGGATTCAGGACCTCTGGGCTCCAGGAAGATTTAGCATCACATCTGAGATGCTTCGAAAGGCTGCCTCTCTAGTGTCCAACCCCAGACCCACCAGCTTGGTCAATTGGTCTTCTCAGTTTTGCTTTTGAGGGTGACTGGGGAGGTGGCAAGAGAGATACAGTTCCATTCCTAGCATGGCCACAAGAGGGAGCTCCCAATGGTTGGCTGTACCCGAAAGGAAATACCCGTCCAGTCCATGGAAACTGACACAGAAAACCTGATTTAAAGGGTGTCTTCTGATAAACCTCAGCACCTTCTTGCTAACATGCCAAGAACAATCACTGAACATTTTTAGCCTGTTCAATGCATCCTCTCAGGATCTAAGAAGCATTGTCTTATTAAATCTAGGTCATTCGATTTTGGGCATCGGCTTATCTTGGGAGCTGCTCCTACATTTTACAAGGTGAATTTTGGAGCAACAAGATTAAAGAGGCGGAAAATGGGCAAAGTTAACCCTGAGACCTTGGGCCTGGTAAATTGACAATCGAGCCAGAACAACTATTTACCAATTCTAAAGCTCTGATCCCCATTTCACAATTGTTTCTGAAGAATACCACCGCCTCCTCCCTTCCCATACTTGTCTGAGTCTTTTAAACTCATATTTGAATTGATTCTCTCTCATTCTCCCTCTCCTTCTTTCTCTCTCTTTTTTTTTTATTATTATTATCATTTTGCCCGGGACTTTGGATCATTACAAGATTGTGGGGAATGACAGACTATAATTAAGCTTAAAACAGATTTTTCTTTTAGGAAAGAGAAGAATCTGCTCTAGCTGAGACTCCAGATTGCCTGGGCTATAATTTGCGGTGCTGTCACAAAGGGGTCCTTTTCCACATGGTGCTGTGCAATGATGAGCACGGAGCTGAAGTTGAGGGGTGTGTGCCGCTCCCCACAGCCTCTCTGGAGCCCAGCAGAATGGACGCCTAAATAGCTGAGTATAGCTTGAGGCTGATTACAGGCCAGAGGCTGCTATTGTGCCTCATCAGTTGTCATTGTTGAGGTTGCAATTGCACGGGATGTTTCTCTTTGTCGCCTGCTCCAAGCTCGTTTCTAGGACAGGAGTGAAGCTGTGTGGTGAGCCGGAGGCCTGGGGTGGGGAGAATCGTTCTCCCATGTGCACCCAAGGAAGGACTTGACAGCACTTTGGAAATGGAAGATGAGCAGGTTTCAGCCATGATGCCTGTAGCCTTGATATTGGTATGGCTCCCAGGCTCATGGATTAAGCTTAAAACAGATTTTTCTTTTAGGAAAGAGAAGAATCTGCTCTAGCTGAGACTCCAGATTGCCTGGGCTATAATTTGCGGTGCTGTCACAAAGGGGTCCTCATTATTAGAGATCTCTAATAACGAGGGTTGAAGTCATGGCTCTGCCCTCAGTAGCTGTGTGAACTTAAGCAAGCAGCTCCGCTTCTCTGGCCTTAGTTTTCTCATCTGTACAATGGGAATAATGATACTTACCCTTCTATTCCAAGTGCAAATTCAAGGACCAATGAAATGAAATATGAAGAGCCAGGAGACACACACACACACACACACACACACACACACACACACACACACAATGTATATAGTAGAATAGTAGATATAATCACTACCTGCTATTTATATTTTTTTATAGGTGTGTATGTGTATATAGTTTGTTAGTAATAAGAATCAGATTATAGAGGGTTTTAAAATCTGGACTTAAGAGATAAAATCTGGACTTGACCATCTAATAATAATAATAATAATAATAATAATAATAAACTTGCACAGAGTCTCACTATGAGCCAGGCACTCTCCTGAGCACTTTACATGTATCAGAGGAGGGATTCTCAATAGGAACACCATCGGCATCTGGATAGGATGTTCCTCATCCTCTTTGGGACTGTGCTGGTCAGTGTATGGTTGTCAAGGGTCTTGCAGGACCCTCCGTATCTCTGTCCACTGAGCACAGTTAGTGCACCCTCAGTTCTGTGCTAGCCTGACTCCCCTGCACTGTTTGAAATACCCAGCTGAGAGTCAGTTTCATAAAGTATAGGACTGCGCTCTCCTGTAAGGAAGCTATGAGCCACCTGTGGCTATGGAGCACTTGAAATGAAGCACATCTCTGAACTGAGATGTGCCAGCATGTGAAATAATGCACAACGGGTTTCAAAGACTTGGCATGAAAAAGAAAAAAATGAAAAACACAAGTATCTCATGAATATTTTTTTATATTGATTACACGGTGAAATGATAGTGCCTTGGATATATTGTGTTAAATAAGATATTTAAATATATTCACCCATTTCTTTGTACGTTTTACAATGTGGCTGCTAGGAAATGGTCAAATTCACTTGTATTTCTGTTGGTTTATGTTATGTTTCTGTTGGTTTATGTTATATTTCTACTGGTTTATGTTATATTTCTATTGGTTTATGTTATAGTTCTATTGTGCAGTGCTGATACGGACAGTGGGATGCTATGGAAGAGGTCTAAGCCATAATGTTGTCAGGGCTGCTGTGGCAACACTGCTAGGACAGCCCAGCCAATATCTATATTAACAAAGTCCTGACTGCGTTTGGAATGGCCTTGTGTTAAAATGCTCTTTTCCTTAGCTTCCCCTGTAACCTAATTCTTACCCAAAAGGTACACATGGAAGTTTACTGAATGGGGCATCAGGGAAAGCTATTGTTAACCTAAGGAAAAGGGGAATTGCCTGGCAGGTGCCTTTTGCCCTTGCTCTTCCCATCTTTTCCTACCTGGAATGCAGACACGATATCTAGAGGTAGAGCAGCCTCCTTGGAACCATGAGGTAGAGAACGACACTCTAAGAATGGTGGAAAGAGAAAGGAGACTACTCCCTCAAGCTGAGTCACCAGCCCAGCACTGCCCACCCCTGAACCCTTCGTGATGTGAGCTGAATAAACACCTCTTTCAGTTAGGCCCCTGAACTTGACTTTCTGTTACGTGAGCTGAACATGAGCCTACCTGATCCTCATCATTGCATTTTAGAGTAGGTGCAGTGGGTATTTATTGCATTTTCAGTCTGTCCCAAATGCTTCAGCATCCTTGCTATGTTTAGGGAAATTCTGGCATTAAGATTTGGGCCTCCCCACGGCAGGACTCAGAAAACCCCAATGCTCAGGCCCCTCCCAGCATGAGGCTCTGTGGATCAGACTGACATAACAGAGATTTCAACTCAGAGAACTGGAGAAGGAGGATTTAAGTGTTACACCCCAAAAGCCTTATAATAAGGTCTATTTTTGCTTAGTCAGCCCGAGTCAGCAACTGTCGCCTGCCACCTCGAGGCCTGACGCATGCAGCTGTGACTTGGTACAAGTCCTGTGCCTCCAGAGTCTCTTATTAAAACTCAGTTCCTCAAGAACACCTCAGCAGGAATGGCTGATCTGAGATCCAGCCGGCCCTTACTTTGGATTCCTGTGACTTGGGCAAAATGCAAGACACTCTTAGTAACTCCACCCATCGCATTTCCAGGGGCCACTACAGGGCTGGGCTTTTTGAGTTGAAGTTAGGGGCGGGGAAGTGAAGGGAAAGATCAGACCTGTGTAGGAAAGCGTAACAAGTGAGGAGTTGCTCAAATCTCAGCCTTCTAACTCAAGATCAAATGTATTTTCCAGCTCACCTCTCTGCCTTCGGCCTAAGAAAGTGTATATAGAGTTAGACAACCTGGATTCAAATCATTGCACCCACTTTTGCCTACTGTGTGACCTTAGGGAGGTTCCTTAATTTCCTTCAGCTTTGGTTTCCTGCTCTGCAGGGCCAACTTGTTGAGCGTGTGACCTGTGTGGACACACAGGGCCCCTCTCTGCTTAGAAGGCCCCCTACTTACTTTCATACTTTGCTGTCTGCCATCTTGAAATTCTTAATTTTTTGAAGAAGGGGCCCTGAATTTTCATCTTGCAGTGGACCCTGCAAATTATTTAGCCAGTACTGCTCCTGTATAAAATGGGAATATTTACCTCAAAGGTTTGCTGTGAGAATTAAATGACAAAGCAGCTCTTATGTGCTTAGCCTTGTTCCTGGAAATAGTATGTCCTCAGCAAGTGATAACTACGAATTTTCTTGCAGTGTCTTCTCTGGCAGGTTAAGCTCCTGCTCCCTCGCTAACGGTCATATATTCAGGGACTATGTGGGGACAAATTTGACACTCACTGCAGCATCGGGGAAGTGGGAAACCTTAAGCAACCAAGAATTCCCAGAGGTGGGATTTTGATTCAGTTCTTTCCAAATATAAAAGCACATTGCATTTCTCCTATGACTTCGACGCCGCAGATGGAATTTCCTAGAGAACTCTGCGATGAGAAATCTAGGTCATGTGATTCGCCAGAAATGTCGCAGAAGCCCTGAGCTACCACCCTTTTCTGAACAGCGGACCCCTGTCTGCAGTGGAAAGAGCTGAGGTTTGGGGATCAGACAGACCCCTCCTGAATGCTCTTTAATGTCCTCTGGGCCTCAACTCTTATTCCAGCCACTTCGGCAGTGACCAGTTCCACGCAGACCCAGACCAGCTCTGCGCAGGGGCTGCTGGACATGCTGTGTGCGGTCCTCCACGCACCTCTGCCCTTCTGCTTTGAAAGGACATACATCCTGACACCATCATACGGGGCACCTCCCGAGGCTGCCCAACCCAGAAGTGGGCAACAATGAATGCCTGCAAGGGTACCCAGGGCCAGTGAGGGATGACAGCTGATGAAAGACTGCTTCCCTTTTATGCCCTCTGCAGGCAGCTCTGAAACCCAGTTCACACGGCCTCTTGGACAGTCCTGGTGGGATCCGGTGACAGCCCCTAGCACCTTGCTTCCACCTCCTGTTCCTCACTCCTGCTTCATGGATCACACTCCGCAATAAGTAACCCCTTCCAGCAAAACCTTTGTCTCAGGCCCTGCTTGCTGGGGAACCCAAGCCAAGACAATCCCTGTGACTGTATGAAATGAAATTCATTCATAATAACCTACCTCCACACATTTAAAAAAAAATCAATATAATGCTCTAAGTGTATTTTAATGGAGAAATAATAGGAAGTAGTCTATAAAAAAAATAAAATGTCTTTCAATGTGTACAAGTTCAGGCAAAACTCTCCGAGAAGACATGGGAGCAGTGTAGATACGGGCACCTTTGTGTGGATTCACCACGAATGTGACCTAGCGGTCAGAACCCTAGAAGGAGGGTCAGGGGACCTGGCTCTAGGAGTCAGCTCTGCCATTAACCTCCTGTGTCATTTGAGTCCTTTACCCTGGGCACCCGTTTCCTCAAGGATAAAATGTGACATTGAACTGTATGATCACTAAGGACCAGTTCTGCTCTATTTCTGTATGGTTTTCTGATCTTCTGACCTTTCCTGAACACTTGTTTTTCTTATTCTGGCCTCCCTCCAGCTGTGAAATCAGCCATCCACAGTGGAAATAAGAAAGTTCATATTGAGGCTCCACACCTGCCAGGTGCTGGTGGGAGAGACAAAACCTTGCCATTATGGAATTTACATCTGGGGAGAGTGTGGGAGTGGGGAATAGGAGACCAGCAAACAACTAAACTTAGAGTGTGCCAGATAGTAAGAGTAGCAGAGGAAAGTGAACTAGGTAAAGGGTTAGGGAACATGGGCTGCCAAATAAACAAATTCCTTATGCTACTCACCCTGGAGAGTTATCTGTGAGGGGCAGCCCCCTTTGAACTCTCTCCCATTAGGAACACCCACTGTTCCTGTTCCTTTCCGCTGCATAAAGAATGGCCCCAAACTGTCATAGCTTGAAACATCTCATCATCTCACAGTGTTTCTGTTGGTCAGGAATTCGGAAAGTGCGTGGCCAGGTGGTTTTGGCATGGGGTCTCTCCTGCGATGCGGTCAAACGGGGGCTGGAGCTACTAGAGAGGGAAGCTGGAGCCGCCGGGGGTGCCTGGACATCTTGCTGTCTTTCTTCATGTAGGTGCATGCTTTCTCCAGGGGTCTCCCTGTTGTAAGCTTCCTCCTGGCAGGCACCGCGCTTCAGGAGAGAGTCCCAACAAACCATGGGAGTGTTGTAACACCCTGTGTGGTGGGCATTACCTAGAGAGACCTCATGATTCTTGTCCTCTAATGTCTGCACCCTGTGGAGTCCCATCCCCTTGAGGTTGGCAAGAACTGTAACCTGATTCTAACCAATAGAATATGGCAAGGCAATGGGCTGTCACCCCCATGATTATGTCAGGTATATGGCAAAAGTGTAAGGATTTTTTGGATGCAAAGAATGTCCCTACTCATTTGGCTTTGAGCTCATCAAAAGGGATCCTCAATGGGCCTGATCATGTGAACTCTCTGAAAGAAGGCCTAGACCTTCCCTGAGGTCAGACGCTCCATGAAGCAGAGATGCTCTGTGTCCCCTCTACATTCATATGTTGAAGCTCTAACCCCTGGTACCTTAGGTTGTGATTCTTTGGAGATAAGGCCTTTAAAGAGCTGATTAAGTTAAAATGAGACCATTAGAGTAGTCCCTAATCTAAACTAAAAGGTGACCTTATAAGAGAAGCAAATTAGGACATACAGTGATGCACAGAGAAAGGACCATGTAAGTACAGCCATCTGCAATCCAGAATTCAGAAGAAACCAAACCTATGGTCACCTTGACCTCAGACCTCCAGCCTCCAGGACTGTGAGAAAATAAATTTTTATTGTTTAAGCCACCTGATCTGTGGTGTTTTGTTATAGCAGTTCTAGCAGTCTAATACATTCACCTTGAAGAAGTCAGCTACCACCAAGTCACAAGGAAATGAGTTCTGCCCAAATACCTGAGGAAGCTTAGAAGTGCATCCTTCCCTACTTGAGTCTCCTGCAAAGAACATGGCCCAACTGACACCTTGATTTCATCCTCCAGAGACCCATCTAAACCATACCCAAACATGTGACCCACAGATATGTGAGATAATAATAAAATGTCATGGTAAGCCACTATGTGTGTGATCATTTGTTATGCAACATAGAAACCTAATCCATCTCTTATGATTCAGCCTCAGAAGTCACAGCACCACTTTTGTTGTGTTTCATTGGGTACAAGTGAGCCATAAGCCCACCCAGATTCCAACACTGGGACGGAAGGTATTGCCATGGTCAAAGTTGAAAAACACAGTGTGTGGCAACTGCATAGTTGAATTTGAATTTGTGGTTCATATTTGAAACTGTAGCTTGCTTTCTGCATCTACATCATCTTAATTTACACTGCATGTTTTCTCCAATTGGTCTTCACGTGGGCTTCTACTGAGGCCCATCTGAGCCCCCCTGGAGGATATCTGTCTGTCCTTTTAAGGACCACCCCCAACAGACACAGTACCACATATATTATAAAACAGGCTTTCCAAACATGCTCTCCATTTTTGATGGCTCTTTATGCAGGCATTTTTTCATGATACCTTAACAGATAGAAGCATTTATTTCTTTTTAGAGATATTCCTTCATCCCACCTTGACTGCCCCTGGTAGCTAGTTCCATTGGTCGAGTCTGGGAAGCATGAACATGGTGAGCCGACTGGAAGTGTGGGTCTCGGCATCTTGTGAAGTGGCCCCTGAATTAGGTATATTCAGCCAGTTCTCAGGGATGTACCTGCTCTGAGAAGCTCCCCAGTCTGGACTTGCACTGCTCCTGGGAACATAAGAGAAAGCCAGAATCCAGAGCCCTGGCCCCCAGCTGGAATACCAAAGGTGCCTTCAGAGCTCCATTAGCCAGGCCACCACCGTCTCGGGTGCCCCCAGCCAGAAAGGACCTTGGAGGACATTCAGGCATCTGAGGCTCGGTTCCCTTCTACAACACCCCCACCTAGTGGACCCGCCGGAGTGCTTCTCCATGGGGATAATAATAACTCCCAGTTGCCCCAGGGAAGGAAAGGGCAGTTCTACCCAAAAGAAAGAGGCCATTCATCAGCTTGAGTCTCTAAGCTGCCTTCCTTGACCTCTTTAGCAAGACAATAGTCTTGACAGCCAGACTCTGTCAAAAGAAAAAATTTTTTCTAAATTCCTCTAGTTTCATTGGCTGACTGGATCATAGTTTTACCATAAGATACAGGAGGAAGAAACCATGCTATGAGGCGGCGGGAATGGAAAGTAGTGCATTTCTTCTACTTTGGAGATTGCGGGAGGAAGAGGAGAGAGGCAGGGGCAAGGTCCTGCATGTGGGGGGATTCTGCAACAGTCAAGGGGCGGGCCAAGAATTCTACAGAGCCAGTGACACGCCTCCCTACGCATCTCGAGCAGAGGCTGCCAGGGTGTAGAAGCCCACCAAGTGGCCACTTCCAACATGACACAAGGTCAAGGACAGCAGCCCTGATCGCAGCACTTCTGGCCTCAGGGGGATCTCAACATGTATGTGCCCTGGTGAGGTGACTGCAGCTGCTCAGAGGGCTGGCAGAGTGGCCTGCCAGGGGGACAAAGAGGCCACTGCAGGTACATGCCTAAGACTGGGGGAAACGGCCAGGATCCAGTGATGGGCCTGGCCAATAACACTTACAGAATGTGAGGCATTGTTCAAAGTGCTTTCCATTTGTTATCTTATTTAATCTTTGAATACATCTTGTGAAGTAGGTACTTATCACGATCCCATTTTTGCAGATGAGGAAACCTGCCCAAGACCACTTGGTGAGGTGATATAAAATCAACCAGGTGTTAGTGGTCCCAAGGCCAGGGATCAACCCAGGGCAGGGTGAAGGCAAGGGAGTATCCAGAAAATTCTACACGCATGTGAGGATGTTTCCCTATCCCACTCTCACTGACAAAAGAGCCCTGAAATTTCTCCTAAAGGAGAAGCCCTGAGGGTGGAAATCTAAAAACCTGTGTATTTAACTCACCACAGCCTGAATGATCTAATGAGACTATTTAAATTGTTGGATTAAACTGAGTTTACTAATTGGCCTACATTTAGTTTACTTATTACCCAGAGGGGTAGTGGGGGGAAGAGGGCATAAAAATATTAGGTTAATTAGAGGACAAATACAGAAGCCTTATGTTTTGCATTTTTGAGTGGAGTGTGAATTAATTTACGACTTGATTTCATTTCTTAGCCTGTCTAAGGTGCTATTTGGTCTGAACTTGAAAGTCAGACAGCTCTGGGTTTAAATTCCAGCTGAGCTACTTACTTGCTATTTGACTTTAAATAACTTACTTAACCCTCAAAGGCTTCATTTTCTTCACATGAAAAAGGTTGATCACAAGTGCATATTGTTTAGACCAGAAGCCAGCAAATATTTTCTATAAAAGGCCAGAGAATAAATAATTGAGACTTTGCAGGTCATAGAATCTCTATTGCAACTTTTCAACTGTGCCATTGAAGCACAAAAGTAGCCACAGACAATAAATGGATGAGCAAGGCTCTGTGCTAATAAAACTTTATTTACAAAAAGAGACAGAAAGCCAAATTTGGCCCAAGGATCTTAGTTTGCTGACTCCTGGGTTAGAGTATAGCCTACACAATCACAAAGGGACCACAAAGTATAGTGTCTTAGGTAAGATAGAAGCTTTTTTCTTTCCCCTGTTAACAGTCTGAAGTGAGCCATGTAGGCTAGTGGGGCAGCTCTGCTCCATGTAGCCATTCAGGATCCAGGTTCTGTCCATCCATTGCTCCTCATGCTTAAGGAATATTCGAGGAATAGCAAGAACAGGCAGGAGTGGCTGGAGCTGAGCAAGCAAGGGGACTAGGGTAGGAGAGGACATCAGAGAGGTTGTATGTGTGAGTGTGTGTGCATGTGTATGTATGAGAGCAGTTTAGTATGTATGAGAACAGTGTAGGCCATGTAGTTTTTGCTCTGCATGTGATGGCAAGTCCTGACTTTTCTCAGAGCCTCTTGACCTGACTTACATTTTAACAGGATCCCTCCAGCCACTATGTGCAGAACAGACTGGGGGCAGCAGGGGTGAGTCAGGCAAGTAGCAGGGGGACCAAAAGGTGCCCATTGTAATGATCAAGGCAAGAGAAAATGGTGACTTGGACCAGCCAGGGTGGATGTGGTCAGATTCTGACATATTTTTAAATGGAAATGTGCCTTCATTTTTTTTCTGCTGAGAAGACTCAAAACTTTATTCAGCTTATTGAAAGCTGACTCTCCAAAAAATTATGAAGCACTGTGTAGACCAGTTACATTTGGGATATGACTACAAGCCTCTGGGAACCACTTGATTTCTGAGCATCATTATAGCAAATAGCTCCACATAAGCAGACACTGTATCTATTTTGTTAGACTCTGAATTCCCAGTGCGTAGCACAGTGCCTGACACATAGCAGGCCGTTAACAAATGTTTGCTGAATGAATGAATTCCACTAACAAAATGCAAGAAAACACATTGCAGAGCAATGAACAGAGTCGACCAATAAACTAAGCCTTGTGTTATCTTCCATGCAGAAGCACAGCTCTTGCTTTAGAGCTCCTATAGTATGTGACTGAGAACAAGAGTACCTCAGTACTGAGTACTGAGTACTGAGAAAAGAGAGATGGAGGTATTGGCACAGCTGGCCCACCCTTAGCTCAAGGGGCCACCGCCTGACAGGCCTCTGGGATGTGCTTCGGTAAACCACAAGGTCATGGGCTTTTAGAATCTTAATTACTTGGAACCAAGATGGTGAAACCTGCAAATTCCAAGGGGTTGCCATGTTCATAATATTCTACTTTAAAGACAAAGCATAAGCAGGAAATTTCCGGGTCTACAGCCCTTGGGCAAGACATGCAGTGAGGGTTAATTTTATGTGTCAATTCGACTGGGCCAGAGGGTGCCCAGATACATGGTTAAACATTATTTCTGGGTGTGTCTGTGCAAAGGTGTTTCTGAATGAGATCAGCACTTGACTCTGTAGATTGACTAAACAGATTGCCCTCCCCGATGAGGGGGGGCCCCATCGAACCCGATGACATCCTGAACAGAACAAAAGATTGAACAAGAGAGAATTCACTCTCTTCCTAATAGTCTTCAAGCTGAGATGTTGGTCTTTTCTGGTCTTCTGGCTGGAACTAGAACTTACATTATTGGCTCTCCTGCTTCTCAGGCCTTCAACCTGCAGATTTTGGGAGTTCTCAGCCTCCATAATTGACTGAACCAATATCTTATTATCTATATCTATCTATCTATCTATCTATCTATCTATCTATCTATCTATCTATCTATCTATCTACCTCATCTCCAGGTTCTGTTTCTCTGGACCTTGGCTTCCTACCTAAAACAGCAGTTTTGGAACAAAAGGCCTCCAAAGGATTTCAGCCCACATGAACCATGTCTTCAGATGCAGGCTTGGTACCCTGTGTCCTGCACACCAGAGGGAGTGACTAGCTGGTGGCATAGAAGAGGAGCCCACGTCAGTGACTACTGATGGGTAAGTGAGGTGAGGAAAGCACAGGGGGATGGGCAGAAAAAGCTGGTGCCGGGGAGCCCTTGCTGCGGTGAGGACTGGGGACAGGATGGCCTCTCCAGCTTCTCATACTACCCACATAGTAAAACAAACCTCTCATTCTGTATGTGCTCCCACACCCCACGACCACATACACAAGCTTTACATTGAATGGAGTTACAGAAAAAAACATGGACTTTGAAGTCAAACACATCTGGAGTGGCACTTGGTCCCTACAAAGCTATGGCTTTTTTGCATTTGTGAATAAAGAGGGAATGTAGCACAGCGAGTGAGCATACTCGTATGACCCAGGGAATCCCTCAACCTCTTATGCCTCCATTTCCTCATCTGTGAAATGGAGACATGGGAGTGCCTGCTTCTTAGAGTATTATGAGAATAAGTGAGTTGAGGTGTGTAGCCCCCTCTGCCTAGTGCCTAGCACCCAATAAATGCAGACCACTCGTTCAATCACATCCTTTCAGGGAGTTACTAATTGGGGAACCCTTCTTGGCTAGGTGACCCTACTGGGTGCTGGGGAGCAAGTGGTGGCCGACACAGACACAGCCACTGGAATGAAAGCTGCCTCCTGCTGGAACCTCCCTCAACACCCACGACTTTCATGGTTATAGAAATGTCACACCGGTTTCATGTCTCTCATTTCCTAACAGCGCAGCGAGCATCTGTTTGGATTCACTCATTTTTCTTTGCAAATGTCCACTTTTCACTTTCCTCTTAGCCATCATGACTATAGGTCGTTGTCTATAGTGCCACGCTTAGGAAGAGCAGGGGCTGGAACCTTCTTGTCGGAGGGTTTTAGTGGGTTATTTATTGTGACGGAAAATGCAAATGCATCGGCAGTAAACACAAGGGGGAAAGCTACCTCAGCAGTACGCGCAGAACGTAAATGCAGATGGAAACGGTGGGAGAGTGTCATTTTTAGTAAGTAGAGCAGATACGCCACTTTGCTGAAAACACAGAATGCCAGAAAATTCTCGTGACTTTCTGTGTTACTGAAAGAAATTTAAAGTTGACCTGTTTCTTCTTTCGGGACCCTGGAATGACATTATAGTTCACTATATTTGGTACTATTCAATATGGAAAAATAAAATAGCAAATAAAAATCTAGCAAGGGATGGTGGGGATGAACAGAGCTTTACTGAACGATATCAATTCCCGTCACCTGCAGAAAAGATCCTCTTTCAGTGCTGGAAAATTTCCCTTGTCTTCTGGTCTATTTCATACCAAAAAGATCCAAGCAGTTAAAATATACTCCCCTGGTCTCTGTGGACAATTTTCAAATGGAGTTAGGAAATAGGGAGCCTGCGCTCCCCAGATCTCCTCAACGTTGTCTCATCCTGAGTTGTTGAAGTTAGCGGAGAAAAGGCGTCTTTCCTACTCCTGATGTCTCCTCCCATGTGGAGGGGGCCCCAAGAGCATAACACTCCCATCACCAAGCTGCATGCTTTGCTCTCCACCCAAGACAATGCGGGATATCCTAAAGTGACTGGTGAGTTACAACAGAGAAGTTGCACATGCTAAAGCCAGTCTCGCCCTCCCCCCTTACCCCCACCCCCAGTCTGCATGTGTGCACAGAGCAAGCGTGTCCACTGCTCTGCCATACTGTAAGCCTGTGACCAAGTATGTCTGCCTGTTTCGGGGTTCAGTGTTAGGAAACCCACTTGCCCACAGATAATAAATCACAGTCTCCAATAGAACCCTTATCAGTAATCAAGGTGCTATTCTGACATTTTCCCATTTCTCAATGGGTGCAGTCTGCAAAGAATGGGGGCATGTGTCTCAGTCAGTTCAAGCTGCTCTATGAGAATCCATATACTGGATGGCTTATAAACAACAGAAATTTATTTCTCAGTTCTGGAGGCTGGACGTTCAACACCAAGGCATTGGTAGATTAGCTGTCTGGGAAGGCCCCTCTTCCTGGCTTGTAGGTGAGGGCAGAAAGCAGACCAACGTCCTGTGTCTCCTCCTCTTTTTTCTAAGAGCACTAATCCCATTCCTGAGGGCTCCACCCTCATGATCTACTCACCTCCCAAAGGCCCCGCCTCCAAATACCTTCTCATCGGGGGTGAGACTTCAGCAGATGAATTTTAGGGGGACATAGCAGCTAGTGACAAGCTAAGTATCCCGGATGGTCTTCAGAGCACTGTCGTCTTTCTCTGGGTTAGATACAGCCCTCAAAACACAGGCAGGAAGTTAGGAGTGAGTCACACCAGGGCTGAACAGAGCTGAGCCAGGGGCCGGGACAGCGTCAAGACCGCTCTTTACTCCTGAAGCCCCAGCTTTATTTCCATAAGCTCTTCAACCCATGCTCCTCTTAAAAGCAATAGGGAGATGACAGAACTAACTGGGCTGGCAACGCAACCTGGAATCTCTCGACCCTACGATTGGAGGTGCTAATGGGAGCCCTGGGTCATTTCTGGGGAGGATGTGGGGGGTGAGATGGAGATGGAGAACTAGGCAGCTTTCTCCCTGCCCTCACAATTGTTCCCTGAAGTTGTGCTTTTTCTCTTGGTTTCTAGGAGACTTCCTAGAGTAGACACCTGGAGGTGTATGCCGGAAAATGTTCTTCAGGGCTCACATACAAATTTCAGAAAGTCCTGGGGATTCTGGGGTAGCACTTCCATTACGACAGGCCTCTTTTCCTGTGTTGCTTTGGTTTGTTGTCTGGCTGAAGGCAGGAGAAGCTCAGGTTTAGCAAGAAGCTGCCTGAAACAGTAGCCAAGAGGTAGGGTTCATCCAAGGCCGTCAGCCTCAGCTTTGCTACCAATTTGTTGGGGAAAGTCATCTGTGCCAATTAGACCCTACTTGGTAAAGGGTTGTCCTGTCTGGGAGGCAGGTAAAGATACCAACTGTAAGAACAGGTGATCAGTGAAAGTGATCCATTACTTATGCCTCCAGTTCTTCTTAGGCAATTAGCCCTCAACTAGCTTTCTGAGAAATTGAGGAAATAAGTCAATGGGTATGCGGTTAGGGCTGGGCAATTCACATAGAGCATTTTTGTTCCAAGATGAAATGCACCGAGATATGTGGGATTAATGAGCTTCTGACTTCCAAGCCTGGAAAAATTCAGTTCTTTTTTTTCACTTCTCCACACACACAAAGCAATGATATAATGGTAAAACAATAATGAAAAGGAACCAGGCCCTTTCCTCTCTTTATCCTGGTCAAAAGGGTACTTGCCCTTGCTTGAAGTGAACTTTTCTCCTGTAAATTTATTATCTGTCTTCACAGTTCATATTCCACGGAAAGGCACTGGGCCCAGGTCACTGGTTATTTATGGTTAGTATCTACTCTGATCAGCTGGGCATCCATTCTGTTTGGTTGGTGCCTGTGGTGGACATGCCCTAAGGTGACCCCTCACCTCCCACTCCATGAGTCATGTTCTTAATAATCCTATCCCTTTGAATGAGGGCAGGAACCTGTGACCTGCTTCAAACCAGTAAAATAGGGCCAAGGTGATAGGATGTCATCATGCTGATGAGTCTTGATGACCTTGAAGGAGCCAAGTTAAGTTGTGAGAGGACCTATCTATGAAGAAAGCCACTGGATGGAAGTATGGACAGCCTCTAGGAGCTGAAAGAGGCCTTCTGACCAACAACCAGCAAGGAAAGGAGGACCTCAATTAAGAAGTACAAACTTCCAGTTGTAAAATAAGTCACGGGGATGTAAAATACAGCATAGGGTATATAGTCAGTAATTTTATAATAACTATGTATGGTACCAGGTGGTGACTAGGCTTATTGTGGTGATCACTTCATAAGATTTATAAATGTTTAACCATTATCTTATAAACCTGAAACTAATATAATGTTATATGTCAACTACAATTAAAAATTAATTTTAAAAAATCCACTGCCATCCAAAAAGAAGGAAGGAAGGAAAGAAAGAAGGAAGGGAGGGAGGAATAAAGGAAGGAAGGAAGGAAGGAAGGAAGGAAAGGGAAGGAAAGGAAAATAAAGGAAGAAAACAAGGCCCTTGGTTCTATAATCACAAGGAAATTAACTCTACCAATTCCCTGGATGAACTTGAAAGCAGATTTCCCCCTTACTTGAGGCTCCACATGAGAGGGCAGTCTGGCCGACACCTTGACTGCAGCCTGTGAGACCCTAAGCAGAGGACTCAGCTGAGCCATACCAGGCAGGACTCCTGAGCCATTGGAACACTGAGCTCATGAACTTGTTTTGTTTTAAGCCACTCCTTTGTAGTAATTTGTTACACAGCAACAGAAAGCAAATTCAGTGTGCGTGCCATACTGCTATTAACTATTTGGTTGTCACCCCTGTTTCATTCCTTGTACAATTAGTCACCTACTGCTTTGTGTTGGGACTGTAGCCTCAGGCAATTATGACTTTTCTTCTTAACTGGATCAAAGTTCCAGGAGGGCAAGAACTCTGTTCTTGTACTTCTTAAAAGGCACCACAGCTCATCCAAGTACTTGGCGTACAGTAGGTACCTGGTCATATGTGATCTGAGTTTTTGACCCTCCATTTGTTCAACTAAACTAATTGGGTCTTAAAGGAAAGACATAGAGATGTGCGACCAAGTTTTACTGAACCCCTACGGTGTACCAGCTTAGATCCCAGACATGCAGGGAACAAGTAAAAAATTCTGCCCTCCAGTTGTTCATGGTTCAATCCAACCAATGAGATTTTACAATCTCATTTCCTTTCCACCCAGAATTAGAAGATACCCAAAGATTCCTAGAGTTCTTTATCAGTCTGTCAAATTACAATTCTGCAGATCAGGTAGAGGTGCAACTGTAAAGTTCTTCAGTCACTTTTTGTGACTTTTTAGTGTGCAAGTAGAAGAAGCAAAAGGCCTCTGAGGGGTCTTATCTTCCATCTAAACAGGGAGTAAGCCACAGAGATACAAAGGCACATTCTGCTTTTCCTCAACACCCCAGAGTGGGCCTCCCTTCAACTCCAACTCAACTGGACGTATCCATCCATACTCAAGCAGTCCAGAGATCAAAGCCATATTTGGCAGGAGCTACTTTTTATTCATAGGTTTACAGAATATATCGAATTAAGAGGCATATCACTTGTTAACTCTATTTACCAAAAAAGAGCTAAATATATATTCAGCATTAAAATGCATTCATTGTAGCTTGCATACTGCAAAATTCACTTTCATATACATATATTCTTATTTTGCCTACATTATGCATTTCAAATACATAAAAGTGGTACCAAATGGCATATTGGCCTATTTTATCACGGGTCTTATTCATTCCTGATAATCAAAGGGATTGATGGGGGAATACATAGTTTCCCTACTAGAAAAAAGGTAGATTCTGATACAAGCAATGGGATAATGTAAGGAAAAGGGTGTCTCAGTAGCTTTCCATATAATTATTTTAATGACTGTTATCATTGGTTCTCTTCCTTAATAATTGGGATGCTGTACATTTGCCTGGTAGATTCACCCTCTCTTTGCCTGGCTGAGGCAAAAGAAATCATTATGACTTTTTCTTTTCTTCTAGCATATTTCCACTTTCCCCAAAGAGTTTCCTCCAGAGTCATCCACCCTGCTTTTCTGCTGACTCCCTTTACGCTTCTCCCGAGGCTGGACCTTCTTACTCACTGCGTCAACAAGTAGATTGCTGCATCTGTCCCAGGGCACTGTTCAACAGCATCCCTGGCCACTGCCCACAAAGCTGCGAGTGAGAGGCTAGTACCTCTGGCAGAAGAATCAGGAAGTCGGCTAAAAAGATTTTTCTTGAGGTGGCATGCAAATCAACTCCCTCCCACAGACCCTCATCTCTCTTTCATTATACCCTGGTTGGAGAAATTTCCATCGTGAGTGTTCCTGGCAGCCAAAGCTCCAGTATCCCACGCTGATTTCTTTCCTAAAAATACACAGCCTCTCACTCCGTGGGGAAGAAAAATGCAACACTGCCATTTCCAGCGGGCTCCCCGAAGGCTGATTGCGGCCGGGAGCCATTCATCATCACTCGTGCATTCAAGTTTTTCGTTTTTCCCTTACAGAACTGCTCTTGTTTAGCTTGTGGACATTGTGACAAGAACCAGATGCGTCTCTACCTCAGCACCCCTCTCACAGCTGTGTCAGGGGAGAAATACCTGTGCCAGCTAGAAACCCTCTTTTGGAAAGAAAATTATCTGAAACTTCCAAAAGACTTTCAAGAGTGGGGCCTTGCATGCAATAGCAGTTCGAAGGTGTTTAATTGCTAAATGGGCCAGTTCATTGGATGGTGTCTAGTTAGCACTATTTTCCTTCTGACTATTCCCATTTTCTTGCATTTTTTATTTTATCTCAAGGTGCTGTTATATTCAAAATCATGACTAAGAAGTCTTCATTTGGAGGCCAGGGCAGGGTCACAGAAAGAAGCCTGCTGTTTAAAGAGAAAGTTCTAGCTTTGCCACTCACTGTTGGATAATCTTGAGTAGGCAATTGACTTAGATTTTCTGTGTCTATCTCCTCTCTGAAATTGGAATACTATATTTTATATATAAATATATATAATTTATTGGAATCTCCAATAAATTGAAGAACTATTTATGAACAAATCAGATGACTACAAAGGTACATTGAAAACAAAAATAAAGCTTTGTTGAAATGCAAGGGGGTCTTATTAACCACTGCCCAAGGTCACAGCACCATTCACACCAAAGCCTTATTTTTAGTCTTCATAAGAGATCTATTCTTGACTCCATGGAATTTGGGAACAAAAAGTCCTCGCTTTAAGGCTATGCGTCTTGGCTATATGACTACATGGAGGGACTCAATCTGGGAGCCTGGCCACCAAGATTATAAAGAAACAAGCTGAGATGATCAACCCATGGGTGATGGGAAGGAAGAAACGAGAACAGCCCCTCCTACAGCTATCTCCACAGGGATAGGCCGCCACGTCTCTCTGCTTTGGATTTTCGTTGTTGTTTTTTTGTCTTACATTCTTACTGGAAGAAAGCTTCTTGCAGAAATGGTTTAAAACTTGAGGGACTCTTGGGATGGAGCAGTAAGATTAATGAAGCAAAGCTTCCATTGCCTCTTGCCAAAAACATCCATACTCCTTAAGTAAGTCGGCCAGAACAGATATCTCCTCCCTCAGTGCGGGGACTCTGTAGATTGCAGACTCTGATCTTGTCTAAAGCTTTTTTAAAAAGAAAAAGAAAAGAAATCCTGATTGCAGCTGAGTGGATTACTCACCCTCTCACCCTCTGTCCCACCCCCACCCCCACCTCCATCTTATGCTTTAGATCTTTCTTTCACCTGTCTCCTCTGGACTCAGCTAGTCTCCACTCCCAGCCTGGCACCCTGTGCTTCCTGGTTTCCGGATTCTAGGCGATGGTCACCAGCGTGGTGAGTGCACACGGTGAGCCCCTAACTTCCCCCTCACAGGTGAAGCTGGGAAGTTGGTGCACCGTTCTGTGGAGTCTGCACTGTGAAGACGCCCCAGCTGCCTTCTCTACAAACATCTGACTCAGGAACCTCATGTCGACCTGGCCCAACTGTTGGGACTCTCTAAACGTCTCCTACGCTGTTTGCCAAGGGCTTGTTTTTCCACCCAGCCTTGTCTGAGGGGTTCCACATGCCAGAGAAAATAGTTTGTCCATGTTGACAGCTGGAGGGATAACAGGGCTGTCCCACTTTCAGCCCCCAGTGTGGGGATCTGGGTCTATTCAAATAAACCAGGAAGGCAAAAGAATGCAGAAGAGTGATTTGTGCTTTAAAAAATGAAAACAAACCATTCCTCTCCTATTCGCTAGGTGCTTAGTAGGATTCAAGCAACAATGAATGCTGCTATGTGTGGATGAGTTCGTTCATTAAAGTCCTTGGTGTCCTAGGCTGGATGCCCTCAGCTTACAGCCCCACAATGTACCCAAGAGTGCAGTTGTGACATCGATGCATTGTTCTCTAAGTGCTATTCATTGCCTCGATCTGCATTGCTTAAAGCCTAGAAACAACAAACACATTCAAGTTTGTGGCAAAACATCTACCTACTCATGACTTGGCAAACAATCATTAAAAATAACAAAGCAGTACAATATGCTTGCGCTACTTTCAGGCTAGAAGTTGTTGGGTTACTCTGTGAAAGCCACTCCTAAAAGCATTCACTTCACAGTTTTTGACAGGAACCAGCTAACCAGGCAGAATATCCCTCTGGAACCTTCCACAAAACCAGACCCCTCACCACCAGCTTCCCGTTCCACAAAAGAGAGGCCCATTTTGAAACAGGTCTCCCGGTCCCCCGAGTACAGACGTGGTCTGTGGGATTCAGAGTGTCTGGCTCCAAACCTGGTCCCTACTGATCAGCCTGAAACCCCCGCCCCCAGCTTGTACAGGATGAGCCCCCTGGCTGCACGTGGCCCCATGTAAGCATGTGGGTTTCCACTGCCAAGGACTGGGGAAGGAAGGACTGTGTTGTCCTGAGTTTCCTTAGTTCTACAATTTGGTGCCACAGCACTTTGGGAAGAGCTGCACTGGCAGCAGCAATATTAGCAAATCAACAAAGCAGGACTGTTACATGAGTAGGGAGGTAGGCAGGTGGGCAGGTAGGTAGCTTGGTATTCAGTTCCTTGAAATATTAAGTTGCCCAGAGGGCAAAGGCATGCATCAATCAAAGGGCCATCTCTAGGTTTCAGAGTACACGGAGACGTGCGTGCAGTCCTCTTTGACGCCACAAAATCTTACTTCAATCCTCATCAGATGGAAATACCTATTCTATTGCTCTAAAGGACAGAATAAAAAGCACCATTCAGTCTTTGGCCTGTCTGCTGGTTACCCGCACACTCAAAGGATGGGTTTAGAGAAGCAGTGAGTCATGGAGCACATCAAACAAGCATTGGTGCTCCAGGCACCATGGGGGTCAGCTCTGAACCACAAGAAGAGAGGATACCTCCTTTGTCTCAGCCCTGGGCCTACATCCCGTGCTAGGCCCAGACATGTGTCAGCAGAGTGTTCCCTTTGGAGCAGAGGAAGCAATTTGTCAAACGTTATGGTGTTGACACACCCATGACAAGCATCCGTATGAGCCAATGAAATAGCTAAGGTTCTGCGAGTAAGGGGGGGTTCAGGAAATTGGGATGGCTCAAAATAGCATTGCTGAGTGTTATCAGATTTTTAAACTTATCATCAGCAAATCTTTTCAGCTGACTTTGGCTTTAAGAGTTCTTACCAAAAAGATTGCTAAAATGGGATGAGATGGTCCCATAGTTTGTTTGGTCTTTTAAAAAAAAATCATTATAAGAGCTGTTCCATCTTATCTGATTTTTCTCCTTCATCATTAAAAAGAAAAAGAAAAAAAGCACATTACTTTCCTAGATGGTAAGAATTAATACTGTACTCTTTTCTCAGGAATTACCGGCTTTAAGACATCTTTTTAAGTGGGAGAATGGACATGTCATGCAGGTAGCCAATAAATGCAATCCCTGATTAAATGTGAGTTCTAAACATTTGAAAACGTCTAACTATTTCCCCAGTGCATTTGTAATGTCAGAGCTCTGCACCTGGCTTCTTTCTAAAAATTTTTTTCTTGGTCCTCTCTTATAAGAGTTAGTGCTACGTGTCTTTTAAATGCACTGATCACAACTTCACAAACTTAAGTCAACAACTATGTGTTCAAAAATCTTTGTCTTCCCTTTGAAACTGGATGCAAAAAAGAAATCTCTCCTGTCAGTGGAGACTGCTGTGAAGGAACGAGGCGCCTGCACATAAATCTCCTTAAATTTTTTGAAGAGCTGCTTTTCTTTATCCCACTGGTATATCTGGGAGAACGTATAGTCACTCCCCAGGGCCAGGTAGTGATTCTCTTTAAAAGAGAAGGGTTGCAGGGTCATGGCTCCCCGGGACGGAAGAGCCTGGATCTCTACAAACTGCTTACTGTTCCACCTCATGACCCTGGAGTCCCCAATGAAGCGGGTGAGGGACAGGTAGAGGGCATTCTGCATTCTGAAGCTCTTCACAGCCAGCACGTCTTCCATGTTGGGAATATCACTGTGGGGAACAAACTTCTTGGAACTTTTATTCCACTGGAGGATGATGGGGACCTGGGAACGGCTGGACAGGATCAGGTGCGATTTCCCGTCTATATCAACGAACTCAGCGTCCGTGTCCCTGAACCACTCGTGCAGAGACTGGTACGAGTAGAATCCTTTGCTGTTCCATTTATAAACTGTTGACAAGCCAGCTTTGGAGCTGTCTGCGATGACAAAGAACGTCTCGTCGTCGATCTGAAACAGCTCGATGTCATTGGGCTTGGAAATGCGAGAGACTTCTATGTCTTGGAATTTGACAAACTTGGTCCAGCTTTCATCGTACTTGTAAATATGGGAGCCCCCAAAGAGCTGGGCCACCACCACAAAGACCTGGTCATCGATGAGGATGGCCTTGCAGCCCACGATGGACTGACCTGTGCTCCGAAAGAAAGGAGAGGGGATTAGGGCTGCCGCAGTTAAAGATGCTCCTCTCTAGTGAACCTGGGACCCTTAGGAATGGCTGGTGAGAAATGGAAAAAAGGGACAGCCACTATGGAAACCAGTATGGTGGTTCCTTGAAAAATTAAATGTAGAATTACCATATGGTCCAGCAATTCCAATTCTATATCCTTACCTGAAAGAATTGAAAGCAGTGTCTCGAAGAGACACTTGTACACCCATGTTCACGGCAGCATTATTCACAATAGCTAAAAGGTGGCATCAACCCTAGTGTCCATTGATGAATAAAAGGATAAACAAATGTGGCATGCACAGCCAATGGAATATTGTCCAGCCTTAAATAGGAAGAAAATTCCAATATATGCTACAACACGGATGAATGTTGAGGACATTTACTAGTCACAAATAAACAAATCCTATATGATTCCACTTATACGAGGTACCTAGGGTAGTCAAATTCATAGAGACAGAAAGTAGGTGCCTGGATCTGGTAGGAGGGGGACATGGGGAGTTGTTTAATGGGTACAGCTTTTCAGTTTTTCAAGGTGAAAAGGGTTCCAGAGCTTGGTTGCATAATTATGTGAATGTACTTAATACTGCTGAGCAGTACACTTAAAAGTGGTCAAGATGGTAAATTTTATGCTGTGTATATTTTCCCATAATTAAAAAAATATGTAAACCCTTTTTATAAATTGTGGCTTCATAGAAATAGGTGAATACTGGTCACCCGGGCTTCTGCATCTTTAAAGACAGGCATACAATTCAGGAAACTCACTAACGCACTACACAAATTGTCCTCATGCTATTCAAAAAAGTACGTCCCACCTCCATAGGCCAGAATGAGGCAATTAAAGGGGCTCCTTCTCTTGGGGGCTAAAATGGTAGGAGTCAGGTCTCAGAGGCAGGAGGAAAACATTTTAACAAGAGCTCTGAAAGACATGTGCCTCTTTCAAGTTCCAGAGCCAAAGGAAAGCGAGGCAGAGTAGTGTTAAACCCTATGACTCTAAACCAGGTGGCCCAGGATTCCAAACACAGTCTCATACCTGGAAAGCTTTCTGACCTTGTGCCAGTTAACTCCACTCTGTGCTCAGACTCCTTGTCTAGGAAATGAGACTAAGGATGCTGCCAGCCCTGGTCTTACAGGGCCACTGGAAAGACTAAGTGAGAAATGTCATGGTAAGGGTTGTTAGGACAGAGCACCCACACGAAGGAAGTAGTCAATAACTAGTCGCTAACATTATTGGATCACTGAAGCAATTGTCTCGATAATCAAAAGCCCCTTTAGAGACTGCTCACTGTAGAAATACATATAGAATGAGTGGTGATGTGAATGATCTAACTTAGGCAGCACAAAACTAGAACTTTTCAGGAAAAGGGGAACTTTCCCAGTAATGGCTCCCTCGAAAGTCTGGGTCACCTCCTACCATCCTCTCCCACTTGGCATCAGACCCCCAGACCTTCCTCCAACCTCCCCGTCACAGCCAGCAAGCAACAGGACCACCCACATCTAAAAAAATATTGACCCTCCCTCTAGGTCATTTGATTAAAAGCTATCTCTTTCTTCCAATTTTCTAGGCGATTTGAACCAAAGTGAATTTTGGTCAGTAAATTACAAGGACAATTACCCAATTTCTGTCCTTCGTAATAACATTGAGGACAGACGATAGGTGATTTTTAGAGTGGTATTTACTTTTCTCTTTCATTACTTTGGCCTTCTTGGAAGAATCTGGTCCCTTTCCTTTGTTTAAAATTAATTATTGTATTTTTTTTCCTAAGTATAGAAGTTTTAAGTATTCACCAAAGCAAATTTTTAAAATAACAGTAGGCAACACTTGTAAGGTGTGTACTATGGCCAAGCACTATACTAAGCACTTTACATGTATTTTTACTCATTTAATTTTTATAACAACCAGATGAGGCACATGCTGTGATTATCATGATCCTTATTTTATAAAGGGTAAAACTGAGGCACAGAGACGTTCAGTAACTTATGTGAGATCACACAGCTAGTATGTGGACGAGCCTGGGATCCAAATCCAGGTAGTCTGGCTCAAGTCTACATCACACCACCAGTCTACCAAAAAGCACAAAGAAGAAAATCAAAATGACTTGCAAATGCTGAAGTAATACTTAATATCATGATATATTTAATTGTCAATCTATGTTCATAATCAAATACACTTTTTAAAAATAAATTTGAGCTTATAGTATACATAGGCTTTTTATAACCTACTTTTCTTCACTTGACCACTATGTCGTGAATATTTCCATGTTATTTCATCTTCTATAACTAGATTTTTAAACACTACACAATATTCCACTCCGTAGATGCACCATAGTTTATTTAACTAATCCCCTATTGTTGGACATTGCACTTATTTCTAGCTTTTCATTATTAAAAACAACATGCTTCCTTGTAGAGAAATTTCTTTTTTGAAAACCAGCTGGAAGTATTATTAAATGGTTGCTGACTCAAACATTGTGCACATTTTAAACTACCAAACTGCTCTTCGAAAGCTGCACTGACTCCCACCCTGCCAACATGAGTTGAGTGTGCATGCCCCGGGTCCCCTTTCTGAACTGCCTGGCCATGGAGGTCCCTGCTGCCCAGTGTCCTGCAGGCCTGTCTGTCTCAGCTGAGGGATGGTGTAAGACAGAAAGAATTCTGTTTTTGGAGATGCTCCGTAACACTTCTGTCTAGGTAAACACATTTAGCCCATGGAGTTGTCTGTAGCAGCAGAGATCATGTGTGCGTGCGTGCGTGCGTGCGTGCGTGCGTGTGTGTGTGTTTTAATGTAGAAAGAGAGATTAGAGCCTGGACCATACATTGCTTACAGAAATCAAAAGGAAAACACAATAAGCCAAAACTTATTTCTCAGGAAAGCTGAGAAAAGATGTAGAAAGAAAAAAGATGTGAAGGGTAAAGGCTTGGGGTGAACGTGCCCACTGGTTTCCCTCTCCCCCCAGAAGATGGAGAGCTGGAGCTGTCTCTTTTGCATTGTGTTCACTGGGGTCACAAGGAGAGAACAGGTGCCCCTCCCATTCCTCAGAGCCCTGTCTTGCAGTGCAAGGACTGAGAAAAGCCATGCCTGGCCGACTCTGGGAGCACCCTGTGATCAAACAAGATGACAAATGAGGCATGCACGGCCCCATGAGGGGAGAAAGGTCCATGTCTACCTCCGCCTTGTTCAAGGCAAGGGGTTCCGTGGCTGTTCCTTTGCTTATGCATCTGTCACCTGCCCTGCGCACGCAGGCTGCTGAAGTCCAGCTAGCCATGCTGCTTCCTCTACCAGCAGTGCTCCTGCTTCTGTAACCACTCTCTCCCCCTGCCACCTGCAGATCCTTCTCTGCTGGTCCCTGCCATTCCCTATGCTTATGAACACTGGAGAGATTAACTGAAACCAAAGAGTTAGGGTCTACGGGGGAAGGACGCCTGCTCGTATGTTTTTTCTACCATAAAATAGAGACAATAGCACACATATTATGAGGTTGTTATGTGGCTTATGATTGAAAAGGCTTATAATTCACTGAGTACATAAATGTCAGTTGCCTTCCTTGAGTGAAAAATTATGTTTCAATGAATGTGATTTGTGTTTAATGGAAATGTACGTACTAAGGGAGCACAGGAGACAGATACTTCATTTCAATCAGGTCATCAAGGAATGCTTCCTGTAAGAGGCTGCATTTGAGCCTGGAGACCCAGGTGAAGAGAGAAATATGAGAAAGTGAGGTGGCTGAAGTGTAAGATGTGCTCATAAATCAATAATAAGTGACAAAAAATGGGCACTACATATCAAGCAGGCATGTTGGGACCCTGATATATGAGTTTGTGTGCTTTCCTGAATTAAAAAGACTGAAAGATCTGAAGCTGGTAGCTTCCCCTAGTGGTAGTAGTGAGGAATGGTAATCAAATATCTATTTTCATCTCCAGCTGATAGCTCAAGGTTCGTTGAGGATTTACTATATGCCACACACTGGGCTAAGAGTTACACACATTACCCTCATTAAATTCCCACAGATGAACTGGGAATTCATGAAATTCCAATTTTACAGATGAAAGAGGCTCATGGCAGGTAAGTAACTTGGCCAAAGTCGCCAGCTAGAAAGATCTGGAGCCAGTTTTATCAAAAACTAAAGTGTGATGTTGGAGCCCATCAGCTTAACTACCACTGTTGGAGCTCATTTCTTGGGTTTGTCTGTGAAGAGGACCTGTGGGCTTCATGCCAGGTTGCCCACCTCTCCGAAGATTCAGACTTTGAGATGGAGGGGCTGAGGAATCCCTGGAAACCAGCAAGGTCCAGACCTGCCTCTGGCTCTGGCCACGCCCACTCTAATCTTACTGACCATTTTCTACCCAGCACCTCTGTGGCCTTGGCAGGTCCAGGTCAGCAGCGCTTGCTGGAATTCTTGCAATAGCCTCTGAACTCGTTGCTTTGCTTCCACCTGTGTTCCTCCTCTTACACAGGCTACTCTCGGCCCAGCACTCCATGCTTGGTACCTGTCTCTTCCTGTGCAGCCCTGTGACCTCTGCACAAAACCCTCCAAGGCTTTGCAGAGCTCTTGGAGTAAAAGCCTACATCCTCTGTAGGACCTCCAAGGCCCCACTGCCAGCCCTTCCTACCTCTCCGACTTGGTCTCCCGCAGCTCTCCCTGGGATCATTTCGCTCATGCTCAACTGGCCCCTTGGACGACACAAACAGGAAAGATACCCTCCTACCTCCGGACCTTTGCACTTGCTGTTCCCTCTGCCTGGAATGCTCTTCCTCCAGCTCTCCATGTGGCTCAAGTCCTCATGTACCACAGGTCTGATTCAAATACCACCTTCTTAATGGGGCCTCTACCAGGCACTACCTAAAATTTCAACACCCCCATGCCCAGCACGTCAAAGCTTCCTCCCCCACCTTCTTTTCCCTTCTTAGCATGCTGCTATCCAAGTGTTATACATATTGCAATTATTTGTCTTTTTTATTATCGCTCTGTCCTGCTAGAATGTGAACTCCCTGAGGGCAGAGGTTTTTATCTGCTTTGTTTATTACTTTGGCCTCAGCACCTAGACTGTGCCTGGCTCAGAATAAGAGCTTAAGAAGTCTTTGTGAAGGAAGGAAGGAAGGAAGGAAGGAAGGAAGGAAGGAAGGAAGGAAGGAAGGAAGGAAGGAAGGAAGAAAAGAGAGAGAGGGAGGAAGGAATCGAGGGTGGGAGAGAGAGAGGGAGGGAGGGAGGATGGACGGACTTGAGGAACTCGGGCATGCCACCAGCTGCAGGTGGGGAGCAGTGTCGTCCCTTCCTACTACGGTCAACCTGGGAGACGGAAGGAGTGGGATACAATAGTGACAGACGCTGGGCTCCGCCTCCGAAGTGACAGTGGAGTGACTCAATGTGCCTGAGCCTCGATGTCTTCATCTATGAAGGTGTGAGGAGGAACCTGGCATGGAGACTGCCTGCTCTGTGCCTGGCACTCACCGAATCCTCACAATATCCACACAAGGTGCATCAGCTGTCCACCTGACAGATGAGGAAACTGAGCTCGGGGCCACTGTTACTTGCTAGCACATGGCAGAATCAGGAGTAGAACCCACATTCGTCAGTTTTCAAAACCTGAGCGCTTTATGCTCTGTCTGTATGCCAGCTCTCCCTTGAAGAGAAGGCTTCTGTCCTCACCCTATGGGCAGGCAACCCACAGTAATACCTCCAGCAGCTGTGGTGAGTTTCCAATGAGACAAATCAGAACCTGGCACCTCAGACCCGCAACCAGCACTGGCCACACGGCATTGGAACTCCTTGCACAGTCCCACCTCCTACTATGGGGAGAGGAAGAGAGGCCAGCTCATTCACCCCTCGCTTACCTTCCGAGTTAGGAAAATGAGGGAAGCAAAAACACATGGGTGGCGAGTCCCCTCTGTTGCCTCCCTTTTTCCTTTCACAAGGACTGGGTTTAAAGTCCTCAGGCCTCGGCTCCCTCACTAGGTTCACCTGCGCAGCACAGCTCTGCGCTGAGTCTGCATTTGGATGAGCGGGGCTGCTCTTAGGAATGTGAGCTCAGCACTAGGCAGCCAGATGGCCCGACAGCAACGCGACTCATCTGAAATGGCCTCTTCGTGGCATCCGCATGTGCGTCTCACAGACATCTCAGGGCTGCGAGATGAGGCTCATTAGCAGCTCTGCTCCCGAGGGCTGAAACGACACTCTCCCTGCCTCCCTACATCCTGCACCTGCTGCAAAGCCACTTCGTGCCGGAGAGATTCCCAGGAGCCCCCCCATCCGGAAATTCTACCCAGATACGCTTCTCGCTGCAACAGCAAAACGCGGCTGTAGCTCCAAATCAGGAACCACTAAAGGAAATCCTCTCATGGGGTCACAGTTAGGCTATTGTGATGCTGTTTATAAAGTCAGTATTATTATCAGATTACGCTTGATAAATAAGGGGCCTTTGGAAGACTTTATCCACTTACTTACAAAGCAAGTAGATCATCCATTTTTAGTAGCACTAAGACACTGGGGTCCCCCTGCCAGCAGTGAAAGAAGCATTAGGGAAATTTTATCCCAAAGGCCTGAATTTAGAGCCATTTATTCATATTTTGTTTGTACTAGTAAATTAAAGGAAGCGGTGATCACTAGGACCTGGCAAGAGGGCAGGAGGAACAGCTAGAGGGTGTATGTGTGTGCCTGTGCATGTGTACACGTGTGTGTGCATGTATGTGTGTCCATGCATATGTACATATGTGTGCATGAGCACACATGCGTGTATACATGTGTATGCATTAGCCTATTAAAATAAAAGTCAACGAAATCATTTAGCTGCTGCTACAAAGCGGGTGCAGTCTTAGGCCACCATAACCACTCAAGATCAAGGGGTTCTCTGAGTGACTTGCACCACTCCAGGAAAAATGCCTCCCACCACATGCAAACCATCACCCTCTCCCTTTTCAAAAGGATCACGAGCAATAAATAGGATCACCTCCTGACATCTCTGTTCTCACCAATAACTGAACAAGTCGTGATAAAAAAAATCAGAGAGATGGGGGTGGGCTGGATGGAGTGTGTTCCCCAAATCTAACCATGTCCGACAGCCGAGCTGTCCCTCGGTATGGCAGAGCACGTTTCTTCTCTCACTGAAATTAGGCCAACACATCCGATCAAAGCCACAACACACCTGTAATATTGTCATAGCTCCGGAAGTTCATTTCGATGTGGTCCCACTCCAGCACCATACAGTTCTCCATGCTGGGCTGAGCGATGGCCACATACACGTCATTCTTGGAGTTGAATGTATCCACCGAAACCGATTGGTAGGGCAAAGTCTGATGAACAACAAAATCTGGGAATAGGGGTTTAAAAAAGAAAGAAAGAAAAAAGGCTCCATGAGATCTCTTGTGGCAGTTATTAACCGCCACTACCCTTCCATCCTTTCTATCATCAGCTCTGAAAAGTGCTGGGAGGTGGAGGGCAGGAGAGCAGCAACACAAACATCACGGTGTGTTTGACTCTGGGAGGTTCCAGAAGGTTCTGGCTTGCACAGACTGAGTGCACAGCTTCTAATACGGCTCGAGATGAGCAGCTCACAAGCTTGGCTACAGGATCTCAAGGTTTTAAACACATTTGGTGAAACCTGGATTTCAAAAAGACAAGACAGCAAGGATGCCACAGAGCAACGTTCCTAAAACTATCAGGAAAATCCCTCGGTGAAGAAGGCCTGCTGAGGGCAAATTTGCTTGGGAAATGCTGTAATTCTAGCTCTCTCAGAAGAGCCCCAGTAGTAAAGAGACCCGTTTAGTTTTGTTTGCTGTGGTGCTTCTCAGGCTTACCTGAGAATGGAACCCTTTTACCACCTGTTAGCATATTCCCAAACTCTGTATTACCTTGGTGTGGAAACTGCCACGGAGGGTTCAAAATGAAAAGTCAACCTCCCAAATGGCACACTGCACATCTGGAAACCCAACCAAACCCCTGACATATGGTCTGAGAAGTTCATAAAGCCCACCGTGCGGGGAAGTTGACCTAAGTACATTTACTGGTTAGACTCAGTGCTGTGTAAGTAATGGCTGTTCCTGGGGTCTGGACAGCGTTGGATAGCTCAGCAAGCACTTACAGGAAGGAGATCTATTGGATTTTCAAGCAACATAAAGCTCGTCTGATTTGAGCATGTGTTCTACTCTTCCATTTAGTGGCACGTCAATACTCCTCATCCACATTGTTCCCCTGAGCTACGACTGACTCACTGTATCAAACCTTGGTAGGAAATGTATGGTTTTACCAAGGAACAGTGAGGATACTCTCGGGTGAAAGAATGGTTACTGTGCGGAGTAGCTTCAGAACCAATGAAGAAAGAAAAACAAAACAATAATAAAGTTTAAGGTAAATTCTTTCTTTGGCAAGAGACCTTTCCATGTGCGCTGCTTCTTGGCAGGCTAAACATGGCCAGGGTAAGATGATGGTGGATGTCTGGCTAAGGGAAGTCTCTTGCCCATCTCTTTCCCAACAAATCCTCACTGGTGCCCCTCAAGTAAGTCCCACCTCCTCTGAAAAGCTTTCCCTGACTGGTCCAATTCATGGAACTCTTCCTAACTCCTTGGACACATAATCAGGCACTGCTGTTTACATCTTATTATTCACGATGACTGAATCTCCAACATAGTGATCATCAGAGACAGATCTGGAGAAATGAGAGAGATCTTAGAGACTTGAGTCATTTTAACAGAGCCAGCAGCTGAAGCCCAGAGAGGGTGAGTGTCTGACCATGGCCACACAGCGAGTACGGTGTGTCTCCTGAACCACTTAGTGCTGCCTAAGGTCTGGTCTGGGCCCTACATTTTCGGAGTCCCCATAGCACAAGCCCACAGAAGCCACTCAAGAAATACCTCTGACTCAGAAGCCTTCTAAAACTGTCACATGAGAAAGGCAACAAAGGAGTGGGCCACTCAGCAGTGAGTAAAGAGCGACAGAGTCAAAGGAATGGAGGCAGGAGAGGAGGTGGGAACAGCTGAGAGCGTGTTGGGGTGAGAAGCACACAGCACGGATGGGAATAGCAGGGGACAGTCAGGGGGCAGGAGAAGCAGGAAGGCCTCAGGGAGGGCAGGCAACGTGAAGCACCGGAAAGAGCTCTGTGCCTGGAGTCCAGCTACCGGCAGCCACTTCCGGCACTCGAGACCGTGGGCTGCACACTTCCCTTGGCAAGGCTTCAGTTAAATCTTCCACAAGAGGGGGGCAATGATACCTCCCCAGCTGAATGGCATGGATACATTGAGTAATGTTGCTGGAGATACCTACGTCGGAGCTTAGCACATAGTAAGTGCTTGATAAATATAGAATTCAGGTCCGAGAAAGGACAGCCCACCTCCTCTGTCCCAGCCACCACTGGTCTGTCTCTTGGAGGAGTGTCAATTTTAATGACATCTGAGAAAAGATGCCAGAGCTGTGACTTCACCTTCTTGCTGAGTGACCTTGGGAAAGTTACTTAACGTCTCTCTGCCTTAGTTTCCTCATCATATATTACGATTCATACTCAGTTAGAACTGTACCTAGCACTAAGTTAGTGCTCTGCACATGTTAACTTTCAGAGGTGTCCCTCCCCAGGTACAGTAGGTGCTTAATAAGTGCTTGCTGGCTTAACGAAGTGGGAAGGCTAGCTCATTCTGAAGACTGTGGTGGGGAGAGGACTCGGCTGAACGAACGGTGCTTGCAGGTGCAGGGGGAAGCAAAAAAGAAGCTTCCTCTGCACCCCGAAAGCAAGAAGTGGCCGAGGGACAGTGAGGGCAGGTGGCAATAGTGGACAAGCACCCTCTCCCCCACCCTGCAGGGAGTAGACTATGCAGAAGAGCTGGGGCTCTGAGGTAAAAGAGACTGGGCCTCAGGTGGCTGCCTGCAGGAAGAACTGTGACCCGTGGGCAAAAACCTTGAGCCTCAGGTTCCTCATGAGTAAAATGAGGCTGATGTCTAGTTCATAACGAGAGTGCACATAGTATTAGCACAGAGCTCTGTCTGTGGTGGCCCCTCAGTAGAGTTATAGATGTAAGTAACTCTATAGTTACACAGTTATGTAGTTATAGTCACAACGATAGCATTATGCGGTCTGCACAAAGACTTAGGAAAGAATCACAAAAGCTCCTAGCCCCACTCCTCTATCTGCACCCCCGTTGATCTGTCAAAGACTAAAACAGAGAAACTCAGCCTCGGTTCTCTTTTATTGGCACTGGCAGAACCAGTGTAGAAGCCAGAAAGTGCTGAGGACACAAGGCTTGGAGGGTTCTGTGTTCATGCATAGATAAATGGAAGAAGGGAAATAGTAGCTGTCAGTTTCGGCTTCCTTTCCTGGAGTTAGAAAAAGACTCCGAGAATACAGCTGCGTTCTTTTAATCACAACCGAGACGGCTATAAGCCTCTCCTACCTCCGGTGGTATTTGTCTCGTCCAAGTCTGCAGAAGGTTCCCAACATGTCTGCGGTGCCCGGACCTCACTCATTCTAGACTGTCTCCCTCTCTGAATTCTACACTCTGAATTCTCAGAAACATGAGCTTCTGCTCCAAAACACAGGTCATTTAAAGTGCAGACCAAAAAAGTCAGTTTTTTAATTAAAGAATCCCAGAATGAAAAAGAGCTGCCAGAGTGAAGAGCATTTTACAAATCTAGCCTTGATTGGTCTGACTTTCATTTGTTTCCCCAAAACATTGGTTTCATCATATTCTCTATATACTGAGTATCTGGCACAACACAGACTGTTAAGTCATTTGAATTACAAATCTAATTCTTAATAGGAGATCCCTTCTCCCCTCTACTGCCCCCTCAAAAAAATGAGGAGGAAGAGAAGAAAACGAGGAAGAAACGGGTGAAAGAATATGATTGATGCGTATGTGTTCGTGTATATAGGGGGAAGGGAACTCGAGGTGTTTAAATATTTTCTTCTATCCCCATCTTAATTTATCTTTTACAAATGGCAAAAGCACATTTACTGTGGAAAGGTCTCAGAGAATACACATATTGATATGACATCAATTTACTAGTGTTTAACTATTATTGGTATTCTCTGCGAAAACATTGCCACTTCCATTCACACTGGATTAAGTTCATGATGTCAGTGGGACTCTCCTAATTCAGGCATGGCTCCCACTGGAATCAACAGATTTTTACATAGCTATTTATAGCACTTGCAGAAAATAAATTATACATGATGCCAACCCTATTGGGAGAGAAACCGCACATTAATGCATTATTTCTCTTTGCGTTTTCATCAGCCCTGAAATAGGGAAGCTAAGAGGACCATTAGGATGCAAAATTCACTCCCTCCAAGGAATTTAGTGAATTATCCACCTAGCATGTGGAATCATGAGCAGGTAACAGAGATTTTTGAAGTAGTTAAAAATAGACTTGAGGCGGAGGGGTGTGGAAGGACTGTGATTAATCTAGAGAGCTGACACAGTCCAGGGGTGGCTTCATGGTATTAATTACACCCCTGTGCCTGGAACGGAATGGTAACAAGACCTTCCTCTCCCTGGGAAGAACAGTATCTGCCTGTTCTTCCTCTACCTAAAGAATCTGGGCTAACAGGAAAACAGTGCACTCAGAAAATGTGCTTCTTCCCAAATCTTCGGTGAGGATGCAACAGCAGTACCCTGACTCTCAGATCTGGCTTTCCATCTCCCATCCATCCTCATATATTTGCTCCCCAGCCTTTAATAAAGCACCAGAGGATGGGGCTTGATTTGAGCAGGAAACAGGAACCCCAAAACCTCACAATGTATCGACCTAAGATCTAATGAGTCAGGGAGTATATTTGGGGGTCAGGTCATGCCCACTGGTTGTGCCATTTTTTCATGATGGAAGGAACTGGGAGCAAGACTCAATCTAATCTGTCCATAATCTTAAAGGAATGAAATAATGGCAAAGACAGAATCATCATTTCCCTGTTGCCAGGGAAGAGGGCTGACTTTCTACATTTTAATAAGAAGCTTTTTAGCCCAGGCATAGAGAAGAGAGAGAATGCCCTAAAACGTGTTAGGGGCTGACACTGCCCCCTGGGTTCTGGAATGAGGACAGATTTCAGGACCTGGCTATTTTGGTTCCAAGCCCCCTCCATTCCTGTGATAATTCTCAGAGCCTAGATCATTTCCACAACCATCTACAGGGCTGTAAGGTCAGAAATCACATTTCCTCCTATAAATTATTCCCCGTCCCCGCAAGGCCCTCTATAGCCCATGCCATTTCTCTCAGAGATTGGTGAACTTTTCACACATTATAGCCAGGTGTGAAGAGAACAACAGAAATGCTGCTAACGACACCTTGGGGCTTACAGATTTCTCCAGGAGAACTGGAGAAGAGGCAGAGAGGGACCCCAGTGAGCTCTGGTTTAGCATTTCATACCAAATGGCCTTGAATGCCACCTTTTGGTGCAAATGTCATTGACTATGACCTCTGATTTATTGCACTGCTCTACAATACAATAAATAACCTGCTTGTGGCCTCGGCTGGCTAAAGGGCACCTGCCAATTACACAGCTGAATAAGCGCCTGTTCAGTGATGAAAGACAAGGTCATTCCCCTAAGATTTCAGGTTTTCTCTCAGAAAAGAACAGAATTGGTAGGGTCCCTTATTTACAAAGATATATAGAAATAATTTTTGCTTTGTGAGTTTTTCTTTGTTTGGGGGGTGGAGGGGGACGACAGCAGGATGGGCCTGAAGGTGATATTTTGTTCTTGAAGTTCTTTTGTCTTTTGAGTTTATGAAATTATTCTCTGAGCTCTCATTCCTGCTGCTCCTACCAAGATGCCTTGAGGCTCTGTCGATATCAACTCTTAACTTAAATGTTTATTTTTATAAGTCTGATAAGCAGGTTTCATACTGTGGATTGATCCACTCGCCTTTCGCTTTAGAGGCTGGAAACTCCATCTCAGTCTTTCATAGGGAGACACCTCCTCTCCACAAGAAGTGTAGAGAGCTGAGGCAGTTAGCATTTAATTTTATCTCAGAGCCTAAAATAATGTGTAAACCGAAACCCTGATCCAGACGCTAGAAAACAAAATCAAACTTTCTTTACATTTTTCCCTCAGTGTGAGTTTTATCTTCTGACAATTAACTGTTCACTTAGAGTTCCACTTTGCCATTAGTTATAGTTTACCAAGTTATCTTTTTTTACATGGAACTACAAAAGCAATTTATAGACTGCAAAGTCTGGTATTTCCTAATTACATTTTCAATAAACTTCATATTATTCAATCAAGAGAACAATAAGTAAGGCCTCTCTGTACTGGCTTTCCATGGAGACCCAGACTGGTCTGACAATGTTCTTATGTTAAACTCACTAGTTTGTACTTTGACCTTAAAGAAAAACTTTAGAGAAATTTGAATTTTGCAAAGAATCAAAATTACGAGCTCTGAGCAACAGCGGTTCGATGCCCGGCCCGAGCTGAGCTGCCACTGAGCTGCCAACAGGTGGCAGGATGGCTCAGCTAAAAAAAAAAAAAAAAAAGAATCAAAATTAAAGCCAGTGCAGTTAACGAAAATCTAAACTGTTGAGATAGTTTCCTTACACATAAAGTCATACCTTTGAGAAGGCTTAAATTTTGCCTAAGGTAGTTCTGATAGAAAACGTTTACACCCACTTTCTCCACTCCCTGTTGACAATCTAAAGGGAATATTCTAAATAACAACCTTCAGTGACAGAGGTGCTGCATACCTGTAGTTGTGCATTCATAGTCAAAGCTGGTCACGTCATTTAGTTTCTTTTCTTGATATTCTGGTGGGCCGATACACAGCACATCAGAAACAGTGGAATTTGTCATCTTCAGCCACAGATACAGCCACTTAGCTTTGCAGTCACACTCGAATTTATTGCCCCTTAAATCTCTAAAAATCAAAACAAAACACAAATACAAACACAGAGAAACAGACATGCCTGAAATGTTTTGGCAGGAATATAAGAGTCCAGAATTATTAACATCTTGATATATTTAATACCTTTCCGAAATAGAAGTTTTAAAACAATGTGTATTTATACATCCTATTTTGTGTACTTGTCACTGACTTTATTTAATGATCTTCAGTGCCCGCGATTTTAACTGTATGGCCTACAGAGGGTTCTCAGAGCTAACATATCAACATTACACCAAACTCTCTTGAAACTGTCACCACGCCATGTTAGAAATGGGGGAGGGATGGCAGACGAACACCATCCAACACAGCTTCTCACAAAAAAAACCCCCAGGATATTATATGACGACAGTTTTCACAAACTCAGTTGAAACTTTAAGATCTTGTTCAACTATGTCCAGTAAGAAGTGACGAACACTAGAAGATAAAGCAGATGGATATGCCATATCAGGGAAAGAGATAGCCAAATGCTACTAAGTATATTTACAAATGGCAAAACCCAACACAATACAAACAATATGCTATTTCCCAGTAGGCACTACTTTGTCATAGCTATAACATAAAAGAAATTCAATAAAGGGGGAGAAAGAATTTAAAGATGTGATTAGTTGGGGCACAATGACAAACAAACATAAATTTGATTTTCATTACTTACAGTTCAATCAGAGAGTCTAAATCACTGAAGACATCCCTTGGGAGAGCTTTTATGTGGTTATTGGCCAAAGAACTAGAACAAGAAAGTAATATTTTAATGTGGTTATTATCTTCATGCCCTGTTACTCTGAAGTCCCTTAAATAAAGCTAATAATTTAAAACAGAGCTCTAAACCACGTCAGCACAACGTGGTTCAATACTGAGATAAAGAAATGAAGTTACTTATACAAAGATAACATTATAAATGCTTGGGTACATTGAAAGTTTTTTGTTTTGTTTTTAAAACAGGCATTTATGAAGTTCTTGATACACATTTGTTGAACCTCAGATGGTATCTCATGTTTCTCAGAATAAAAGCCAAAGTCCTTTTCATGGCATGCAAGACCCTCCATTGTCTAGTTGACCTGATTCCCGCCTATCTGTGGAACCACATCTCAACCCCCAAGATCCAGCCACACTGGCCTCTTTGTTATTCCTCAAACAAGCACTGTCCCACCTCGGGGCTTCTGAATTTGCTGTTCATCTGCCTGGAACGCCCTTCCCCAGATACTCCCACAACGCACTCTATCACCTCCTTTACATCTGTCCTCAACTATCACTACCTCCCCTGATTTCTACACATCTCCCTTTCCTACTCTGTTCTTCATTGCATGGCCATGACATGGCATACTATATATTTTAGTTATCTATTTGATTATTGACTGTGTATTTTCCCTATATGTAAGCAACGTGAGGACAGAGATCTTTGTCTGTTTGTCCACATCTGTATCCTCAGCTCCTAGAACAGTGCCAGGCACATAGTAGGTACTCAGTAAGTCTTTGTTGAATGAATGAATTATGCACTAAAATAAGAAGGATTGAAAAAAAAAAAAGATGTACAGTCTTGTCCCAAGAAGTTCCCTAATGGTCCATCAAAGTGAATTCTATTACTTGTGATCTTAAAAAAGAACTCAGTAAACAGTCTTATACATAAAGACCCCCAGCTCTAACCCAACGATAATATAAAATATTAATGAACCACAGTGTTCAGGGAATGAATTATTGTGATCAATTTTGCTTTCTCATTAACAAAGGTTGACCAGAAACCATTTTGCATTTTTGCTGTTAGTGTTGAGGTGCTTTCTAAAATGTCCGAGTCCATTCCGCATTTCCCAGAAGTAGACTTAAATGAACGCCATCAACTCTTTCTCTGATGATTCAGGATTTTGCAGTGCCCTGTCATCATCCTGCTAAAGATGAATGTCCATGGTGCTGGCTGCTGACGTTGAAAGATGTTGGGTGTTGAAAGGATGTATATCAAGTCTGTGATTTCCCCCAGGCATCCTGCTCTAATGTGAGTCAGCCAAGAAACTGATGCCTACTCCTCCCTTACCCATGCGTACCAATAGCAAAACATATAAATGATACACATGCAGGCAATTCAGCATCAACCTCTTTGAAAATAAATATGAAATTAGTCTTTTGTAGCATCATAATGACCCATCCCAGAAATGGCATTAAAGAAATGAGTGTCCTGCCTTAGACTCAGCTAGAGTAGAAAGCTTTGGGTCCATTTTTAGCCAAACATTCTTGCTTCAAGATGCCAACAGAATATGGGAAGACCCTTTCCCATCTATAATAGGTAATCACAAATGGATTAAAATACCATTTCGTGTACTTTTTTTACCTTTCTTTCCTAAATGATTTATCTATACATTTTTAAAGATGGTGGAAAATAGGCTGAATATGTAAATCAGACTGAACATACTCTAGAATAGCTTTCTGAAATGAAAAGACATGTTTGTTTTGATTTTTTTTTCTGGTTGATGATTACGTTTCCTGGAAAGCACAAAATTTTTTTTAGCTAATTAAAGGTTAATTATTTACCTAAAATTTTTTAGCTAGTTGAAATGTATCATATTCAAGTGATCAGAATATATGGAATGGTCGAGGCCCAGCAAGCAGACTGTTTAGCAACTGCTCCAAGTGTTCAATTTAGATTTCAGAAGGCTGAATTATTTAGATGGACCATCCACCCCCACTCACACTCGGTGCATAACATCTTACTTTCCACTTCATTTTATCTATAAATTCATGGCACTTACTTCATTTTAAAAACTACTTAACAGCAACTTGTCCCTTGGGTTTTACAGGACCGCTGGAAAACAAATGTCCTAGATTTTACTTACAGATTGGCACGGTTCCTTCAATGCTTTGAAACCTGATCTATGTTTCTTTACATATGAATATGAGCCTGTAGGTCTTGGAAAAGTTCACAAAAGATAAAAATCAGATACTTAAATAAGCAAATACAGATAGTGACTTCCTTAAGCACAGGGGTGAAAGTTAGAGAGCTAATGTGCTCTCTTTGCTTAGAAGTTTACAAAAAGGGGAGGAAAATGGGAGAATTATAATGCTAACTAAGCAAGTCAGACAGAGAAAGACAAATACCATATGATTTCACTTATATATGGGTCAGTTCATTCTTAAACAATGTATCCAGTGCTTTAATTACTACATACATCTCCAACCTAGAGGATTCCACTTTAAAAGTCACCTGACATGCCCAGAAGTAGAGTCCATACGGAAGATCCAGCTCAGTAAGGAACCCATTGGTCAACCAGCAAATGAGAAAGAATATCCCGCTGGCTTAGCCCTGCACTAGATGCTGGGGGAAGAGCAGAAATGATGGAAGATTCTCATGGGCCCTCCACGTGGGGAGCTTTCAGTGCTACTGGGGAGATAAAACTAATATCCATGAAACAGCACCAACCAGTATGGCCTGAGCCTGCAGTAAAGTGCTGGGTGTTTGGAGCCAACAGTGGGGAGGGGCTGCAGGAGGGAGGAAGGCCAGATCATGAATGGCTCCACTGGGGGAGATGGGACTTAATCTAGAATTCGAAGAAAAAGCAGATTCCAGGAGATTGCAGGCAGAAAAATAGCATCCAGGGCAAAAGAAAGGATGAGAGGAGAAGCCCAGGAACGGGATGAGTTGGGTATGCATGGGGGCCACTGACGGCCTGGTATTCTGAGGACATTTAGGGAAATGAGGCTGGAGAGCTGGGGAGAAGGGGCCCTGTAGGTTTAACCGTAGGATGGGAATATGTGCACATGCTGAGATGGGTATATTACTGCACCAGATGTATTCTGGACACAAGCAGAGGACTCCTTTGTTCCCTCTGCACTGCAGACAGAAAAGGGGGTGCCTCTTACACATATGCACATGTGATGTACACATATGGTTGCATGTGCAGATGCACAAGCACACACACACAAACGCAGCTATGTACACACATGTAGAGAAGTCCATGCACCTATGGGCATACGTGTGCAAACAATGCAAATAAATATACATGCACAATACTTGCATGGTCACACCCATTTTCAGACCAGGGACCCATAGCCAATTGGTCAAATGAAAGTTAACATCTGGGCTAACTCAACCAGTCACATGGGCTTTGCTTTAGGTTCACAATCTGCCCAGAGCCTTTGCTTAAAAACAAAGTCCCTCATTCCTCACTGCTGGGAACCGGATTTATCTGGCCACAGCTGTTCCTCTCCAGATGCCCACAGCTGTCTTCTTAGCAGACCCTGTCTGGCCACCCAAACTGCCAGGGCTACTCAACAATCCATGGAGAAAATTGAGATTTCTCGATGAGTGGAGGGAGGGAACGATGTTGTTGATGATGATGATGACGATGACGCTAATAGTGACCATTACACCAACTATCATTTACCATGGGTGATGGGCTGGATGCTTTGCAAGCAAGCTTTAATCTATGGGGTCCGTATAATCATCTCAATTTTCAGGATGAGAAAACTGAGGCTCAAAAAGGTAAGCAATAGTAATAAATGATGGCCTTGAGATTTGAATCCAAGTCTATGTGATTTCAAGCCCATTGTCTTAGCCCCGACAAGAATGTGGGAATTCAGCATCTAGGTTGAATTTGAAAAGAAGAATCAAAGCTTTTATAGGAAGAAAAAAAAAACACCTAGAGCAACAATGTGAACAAGTCTGACACGCTCCAGGACTGACTGCGCTGACCCACATGTTTGGACCTCCCACTTCTGCTCCCTCATCTCCTGACTCTATGAGCTTGAACTCAGGCAGAGCTTCTGCTTGGTGGGGCTCCTGAATCCGGTGCTCACTGAGCCTGGCGGCAGACACCTTTGCCTATATCAGGGTTTGATGTAAATGATTATCTCTTTAGAAGATGGATCACTCAAGGTTACACAGTCAGGGTATTACCGCCCCTGCCCAACAGCCCTAGTCAAAGCCCTCCAGTTTCCCTGGTTCTCTTTTTACCACACCCAAGCTGATGATGGAGATGAGACATGTTATCTTACGCAAACACAAAACATCTATCATGCAAATGGGACTTGGTTCTTGGCTATTTTATTCAGTTTTCTAAATTTGCTAAGTGTGTGCACTTGCTTCATTCTGATATGGCAATTCAAATCAATTTGTTTCACTTTTTTTCTCCAGAAAGCGATTAAAGAACCCAGCGAGTTTAGCTTAAGCCGAAGATTAATCCAACATAAAGGCAAAAGCTATTTGCATTCAAATTAGAGACACCACAAAAATATCTCTGTTCCATTTTGTCCTAATTCTGACCCTGCATTCAACATTCTTCAATGGGTCATATAAGCCTCATTTCCCAAATCTGTAAAATGGGGATGCACAGATTATCATGAAAGATGAAGAGGAGAAGGCTCACTAAGCACCCAGCTCTGTGCCTGGCACACAGTAAGTATACGGTACCTGTCAGCTTTCCGTCCCACCGCCTACATCGCTCGACATAAGCCTCTCACATCTCAAAGTGCTTCCTACTTGACATGCAGTCGTGTGATAGTGACCCATGATGATGGAAAAGATAATAAAGCCAAGTGTGTGAGAAATCACCATGGGCTGGTGCCTGATTGACAATAGAGAGACCCATAGGGCAACCTGGAAATTAGTTTGCTTCAGAGGATGTTACAAGACGGACAAAACAGTCAAGAAAGAGAGAGACGCCAGGAAGTGAATCTTACCCTACATAGTCAAGGATTGACAACACTTTTCATAGAACTTACAGGTGAGTGAGATCACGGAGGCCACGAAAGGCATTTCTTGAAATGGTTTCTATTTTGTTCCCTTCAATGAACCTAAAGAGAACAGCAGTATAATTACTAAGTTTTCTCCGTTTCACATCTTTAAAAAGTGATATCGGTGTGCTTTCAGAATAAAATCGAAAAGCATTCATGAATTTTAAAAATTCATCTCTGAAGGCTAGGTCAGCGACACCAGATTCCAAGTGTGAGCAGGGTTTGTGTGCAAGAATGCATGGACCCAGGATATGTTCGGCATTCTTTCCAGAAGCAGCATGGAAGTCTTCAAATTCAGAGCTGGCAACATGGGTAAAAACATCTTGGGTAACAAAAAAAGAAGACAGCACTATACAAAGGCAAGAAATGTTCATATCTCTGCAAGCCTGGAATGCTCCCAGATGGTCAATCCTTCTTACATTTCATGGTGCCTGGCTACTAATACTTTTGTAAATATCATCGTCCCTCCAGGGGAGCCCATTGTTTTCTATTTCCATATGAAAGTTTTTGCTGAGGGAGAATTCCATTACACGTGGCTTCTGGCAAATTTTGAGTTCATCGTGTCCTACACCATCTAATCTTTGAACAAACGGGTGACGAGGCAGGGAACCTATCAAGATCTCAAAGCCACTAGCAAATAGGAAGTACAATGAAATTGAGTGTGGGCCAGACATCTTTTTTGCACTAAAATGCCCTGCGGCTTGAGGATAGGGCCCTGCAGTAACAACTCTGGCCATGCTTTAAAGTCTCTGTGGGAAATACATGCACCGTGACTATGCCTTAGGGCCACAGAGACCTACAGTTTAGTTCGCATCATCACATTTTGTGAAATGTAAGAGGGTCTTTGATGAGATGGTGCAAAAGTGAGGCTTTGCAACACGATGCCATTTGTTAATGAAATAGTTCTTGATTTTTGCACTGAGAACTTTCTGATACCCGTTTTTTAAAAATCAGGGGTCTATTCAGTAATAGACTTCAGTATAAACTCAGCTCACCTCCTCCTCCATCAATTTGACAGTAAGATGAACTGCTCCTAAGAGCAAACTGGTAGCTTTACATTCGCTACCTCCATCGCTCGCTTAAGTGCCTTGATAGGACCTAGTTGGACTCAGCACGTCAGCCCTACCACTCTTTCCATGTTAATTAAGGATACTGTCAGAGTGTCATGATAGCATGCATACTATGTACTCTGGACAAAGAACTCCTCCACTGAGATCTTTCCTGAGGATATAAAACCAGCAGAGAGTTTTCTTAGACCCAGGATGTGTTTAGAATTCAAACATCTACCTGTTAACCTCAGATAAGAAAGCAGAGACAAGGCTTTAAAAATCCCTCTGAATACTCAGTAAGGAAATCCCAGCTGATAGCAGGATTAATATTATTATAAAGTTACAAAAGACAAGGATGAAAAGGCTTGAGAGGGAAAAAGACATGAAAGGGGGAAAAGGCAGAAATCAGAGGAAGGGCAAAGCTCATTGCTGGGGAGGAAACACTGTACATCTGAAAAGGGAAAAATAACCTTTTTTCAAAAAAAGAAAAAATAAAGTTAGACCCTTGTCAGCAGCTCACAGGAGATACTGCCAATGGGATATAGGCCAGCTGAATTAAAAAGTATGAAGTTGTATCCCCATATAGGGAGACTTCATTTAAAAATAAGTAACCCTCAGAATCCTTCAGCTTTATTTCTGGCTGATCAGCAAATCCATGCCTGGTTATAAGAGGTAAAAATATCCAACGCAATTTCCAATTGTGCTTACTACATGACAAATTAAATGTCAGCAGAGAATGAATGAATATCTTTCCTTCTTTGTTTCCTTGCCCCCTCTGTGTCCCAACCTCCTCCCATCTCAGCATGTTTATACACAAGTAAACTATAAAAGGTCAGGCTGGAAAGAGAATGGGGTTTTCTCTGTTTTCTCCACCCCTGAGTTCTCCAAGAGACGCTGTTCAGCTTGGGAAGCAATATTGCAATTCTATTGACATACCACATGCTCAGCAAATAGACAAGGCACAACACTTACAGGTATTCGAGATGAAACAGTCCAGCAAAAGCATCATCCCGGATGACTGTAAATGAGTTAGAATTCAGCAATCTGAAAATAAAGGACAGATTTCAATGCAGAGATGTAAAACTGGAGTCCCATAGCGAAGCCATTTCTGTTTATTTTCTTGTGTTCAGATCCATGGGCAAACATGGGCTCTTCTCAGCCTGAGACTGACCCATAAGATGCACAACCTGACTCACTGATGCTGATGGACAATGGCAAGTGGACCCCCTTTGGCCAGATTTTCTGGTCATCTCCCTTTACTCCACTCTTTCTCCTTTGTGGGTCTCAGTAAACATGACCTGAGAGCTGTTATTTCAATACGTTATGATGCTCAGAACAACTAAACAGCCAGTGAGTACTTTATGATGCATGGGCAATCATGGACTTGGAGATCTAAAAGGATCTAATCCAACTTCATTGTTAGATCTGAGCCCAGAGAAGTTAAGTGACTTGACCAAAGTCACACAGCTGAGGCAAACACGCAAACACACACACACACACACACACACACACACACACACACACTTTTCTCCTACATTATACATTCCCATGAGAAATAATAAAAAAAAGTTTAAGAAACCTTCCAAAGATTCTTTATTACCACATAGTTTTCAATGAGTCACCACTTAAATCTATTTGGTAAAAGTTTATACAGCCTATATAGTCACCGATTCACCGATTCAGTCTCTTTGGTAAAATACCGAAAATTGTATTTTTATCATATGGAAAGTATATTTAATAGAACTTAGAATTGCTAAGAATTTCAGATTTAAAAATTGTAAGTATAATGTTGTAAGCAAGCACATAACATGTCCAGAACAAAAATATCAACATTAAGCTTATTCCTCTGTAGTATGTTGTTTGTTTTAATTTTGATCTCATCTCAAATTTAAAAAACCAAGACAGATACACAGCATGAGCTATGTACTCATGGCTTTGCATGTCACTGATTTGCTTTTGAAAGCTGTCTTTTTTGGACATTTCTTTTCGTTAGCAAACGTTAACTAACCTGGACAACAGGACACGACACAGACACTTGCTAAGAACGGCTGGGTGGCAGGGCAGTTATGAGTGTGGGTTAGAAACCTGTATGTGATTTGGGGCAAGTTACTTAACTTCCCTGAGTGTCAATTTCCTCATCTGTCAAATGGGGAAATAGAAATACCCTCTTTGTAGGGATAACAGGATGAGTAAATAAAATTTGGCATATAAATGGATAGTATGCTTCCTAACAGTGTATGTACTCAGTCAATTAGAAATACTCCTATTTCCAGAGTAACATTAAGAGTTTAAATTGTAGGTTTTCTCTTAAAGTGGGGGAAACAGTTCATTTAGGTGAAGTTCTGGTTAAAATTCAATGTAATCATGTCCCCAGTTGCCAAATAAGGGCAGCTGAGGAAAACATGTGCCAAATACAGGTGAGGACACTGGGCAAAGAGCCTTGGGACTCAGCTTGGTGGGGGACATGGCCAGGTTAACGCTCAGAGCCGGCCATGGTTTATCATGGAGCTTGGATATTTTAGGAAGAACTGACCCCAAAGAGGCAAGGGTCACTCCTCCTAGGACTGCACCTCCAGGACCCCCATTTGCAGAGAGAACGTCCCATACTCACAGCAGCTGCAAGGAAGGCAGATGGGAAAACATTCGGTCCTTGATTTCTGAGAACGTTCCATTTACCAGGCTCCTACAGGCAAAAGAACAACAAAAGGAGGCCTAGGTTTCTTTGAGAAATGCTGGCTGGGCAGGATGGGCAATTGGCCTTATCCTCCACCTGTACTTCAAACTCTTCCACTCAGAAAGGAGGCTCAAAACAGCTGGCCGGGGGCTTCTCAGGGGCTGGAGTGAGAAGAGTCAAGCCATGTTCCAATGAACTGGATCAATATGAAAGCTAGCCTGAGTAACAGAAACCTTTACCATCAGTCTAGCTCCTTCCACAGACGTTATCTCAGCCAGTTCGAATCAATCCCCCCTGCTTCCTTTTCTTAACTACAGGAGGCCCTGGCTGCAAATGGACAGTTACTTCACCTCTGCCCATGATTCTGTTTGTGTAGACAGAGTTAATGTTGGCCACTAAAGCTCCAGGGTAGGATTAAGCATTCCCCTTGGGAGCCCATCTCTGAAAGACACTCAGAGCACTTCTGATTAAATGCACCGTGAACGCCTTGGGGAAAAGCTCAGAGACACCTGAACTTGAATGTGCAGTGGAAAGCAATGCCATCTGCCAGATTGAATGGTCAATGTGGGGGCAAGAGGTTTGGTTCTATTTCTGCCACCAGGTCCCTCCCATCCTCTCTGGCTGCAGCAGGACCTCAACACATGGTTTCAGAATTACTTCAGTTAGCATGCAGATCAATTAAGCAGCTGCTGGTCTAAAGGGTTTAACAAGGAGAATTTTAATTTCTGGAATCCTCCATGTCACCCGACTTAGCAATATTAAGAACTAAAAATGCCCTCTTTGCTGTCAACTGGACTCCTAACTTTCTAGCAATGCAAACAGGAAGCCCTTCACTACTGGGCCCAGGCCCCTGGGCCTTCCCTGGGGTGGGAGGCAGGAGAATGTACAATAATACTGGAGGAAGTGAGTGCTCTGAGCATAGCAGCTTCACCTGGGAATTCCCTGCCTCTGCGATTGAGTAGGCATCACCCAGCACCTTGGCCTGGAACGAGGGAGTCATTTCAGCAGGAAACATTTCCCAGCAATAAAGATATAGCCCAGTAGCCCCTTCCACAGCCATTATGAGAGCTGGTCATGTGGCCTGAGTGGCTGTGTGCAGGCAGGTTGAAAGCCTCTCTTGGCAGGTGGATAAATGATGTGGAGCCTTTCCCATCAGCTCCTCCAGTGCTGAAAAAGCAGCCAATATATGTAGGTGGGGAGTCTGGGGCAAGAAGCCCTTGTGAACTCAGAGCAAGAAGTCAGGCTGACTTCCAGCACCAGACCACTGGGCTGGGTGCTCCACATGCCTCAATGCTCTGCCAAGCCCTTAGTGCTCCCCACTTCCACACCACATGGGGAACCCCCCCACACACACTTCCAGAGATTGTATGTCTTTACCCAGGTTCTTCTCGACCTGCTCTGTGAAGAGGTCAGGAGGAGCCCCGGACCTGAGGCGGGACAGCGAGGCCTCCCCACTTCCCAGGTGCTCCCGCTCCACTCGCGCTCACTGCATATACATGCCCCTACACAACCACCACCACCACCACCACCACCCCCAAACATACACATATCCTCTCAAACTTTAATGCACCCCAGAATCGCCTGGGGACGCCAAATGCAGGCTCCAAGGCTCCACTCCAGGGCCCCTGCAGCATTCAGCGCGGGCCCCAGAATCTGCATTGGCACAAACTCCCCCAGGTGGGTCTGATGCTGGTGGCCCGCGGGCCACACTTGAAGAAACACTGCCACAGGGACTTGTCCGGGTTCCCAGACTCTGCGTCTCGGGTTCCCTCCATCCTCCTCGGCACCCGAGACTCCACCCCCGTCCCACAGCGCGCCCCCACCCAAACGTAAAGAAACAGGCTGGGGAGTGGGGTCAGGTCGCGCTGTCCCAGCGCCAGAGGCAACTCCCTGACGGCGGCAGGCTTAGGGTGGGGCGGGGCGCGGGTTGGAGGGGTCCCACTCACTCACAGGGAGCTGATGTCGCCCGGCACGACCCTGGGCACCCAGGAAGAGCCCACGCAGATGATGGACTCCTTGGTACAGCTGCAAGTGGCGGGGCAGCGCGCCAGCCGCCTCACCTGAGCGCTCGGCGGGACCAGGCACGCGGCGCCCAGCAGCAGCAGCAGCAGCCCGCAAGCCCCACCGTCGCTGCCCCTCCGCAGCGCCATGCCGGGTCCCCGGCCCCGGCCCCGACCCCCGCCGCTGAGCCGCGCGCT
>NW_017731418.1:2360322-2392293 GCF_001890085.2 Hipposideros armiger
GGGGACAAGAAAAAGTTGGGTGACCTTGGGGGAGGGGCCAGCCTGGACGGAGATTCCCTGGGGGCCCGGCTGAGCGGTGGGAGATTAGATGCCCGCAGTCCCTCCGCCGCCTGAAATAATTTGGGGGAGACACTGGGCTCCTTTAGCCAGGCCAAAACGTGAGGCAAAAAAAAAATAAAAAGTAGTGTCGGGGGAACTGACTTGATGACTGTGAAGGGAGACTGTCCTGGGTGCTTTAAAGAGTGCAAAATTTTGAGCAGCTTTTCTTAATTAGAAAAATAAATAAAAATGAAACGAATGCTGCCATTGAGTTGAGGGAGATGGCATTGCTTGTCTTTTGCGGTGGGGTCTGGCTCCTGGTCCCGCAGCACCCAGGAGTTCCTGAAACCAGCCACCTTTTCTCCCTGAAGGAATGCAGGAAAGACAAGCTGCTACAGCGGTTGTGCGCCCCTGCTACTCTGGGGCCTGTTCCTGCTTTCTACAGAGCTAAAAAACCCCGCCAAAGTTTCCCCTTCCTCAGCATGCTCTCTGGCACCCCACCCACCCCAATTCAAGGACAGAGGTGCTTTGTTAATAGTGATTGGGGGGGCGCCATACATTCTAGCGCTGTATATTTAATCTTCTCCTAACCCTTTGAGGCAGGTCCTATTAATATCCCCACTTTACTGATGAGGAAATTGAGGCACAGAAAGCACCAGTAGTAACTGGTCCAGGAGTAAAAGGCTGGAAAGCGATGTGAACTGGGGCCTGGCATGGGGATTGGTTACCAGGCCCTACTGAGCTCCTCTTCCACTCTGCACGTTTGCTACACCGAGCTTGAACCTTACCACAAGGTAGTGTGAAGTGGGGAATTCAACGAAAATGGCCAAAGCAGAACCAAAATAATGGCTAATAGCCCGAACTGCTCAGAGTGGAGAATCCAGGGCCCTGTCATCGGGCTACTAACCAAGACAAACCACTTAATATGTTAAGATATATACCCAGAGAAGGCAGTACCCGATGCTAAAGTTTATAACTATATGAATCATTACAATCGTCTCTTCAGCAACCATTCTGAGCATGTATCAGGCTGGCCACTGTGGGAGGGACAAAGAGACAGGACTTACCTTCGGGGACCTTGAAGTTTAGCTGGGCAGATAGCCCTAAAGAAGCAACTCCACATGGCTAATGGGGGGGTCACAGACTGACCAAAAGGAGTTTAGGAATTGAAAGTGAGTTTGTTGCAGTTAACCTCTTGGAGGGAGTTGGACATTCATTGCAGGAAGCATTTCCCCAGCACCTAGCCCCTATGTGAACCAGTCTACATTTCTCGTCATTTAATTCTCACATCTCTCCTGGAGAAGTGAGTCTTCCCATTTTATAGATGGGGAAATTGAGCTAAGAGACGTTTTTCTCTTGCCCAAGTTCCCCAAGACACAGCCAAGAGGATCCTACTCTGGAGCTGGCTGCTGTGCCTAGCCCTCACTGCTGTGCTGGCATGCATCTCACAGATGCTTTACTCAGCAAGGTCCAGTGCTGGGGCTGAGGATGGTCTGGAGAGGGCAACAGGGACATGGGAGACATGGACCCACAATCGTGGATGTGTGTCCTGCGTGTCTGAAATATGCCTGCCGTAAGAGGGATGGGCTACTGCCTTATGGAGAGGGATGGGTTAGGCTTCTCTAACGCAGTACCTTCCTGCAGACCCAGGAAAAGAAAGTCTGGTTCTCAGCTATGTTGGAGTGGAGTGAGGAAGAAGGGTGGGGAAGGTAAAGTCTGTCTCCAGGACTCGAGAGGTTTGGGGTTAGCATCCCAGCCTACCATTTACTAACTGTAATCGCTGGCAAGTCATGACCTCTGGAAGCCTCGATTTCCTCACCTGTAAAATGGGAGAGAGTGGTATCTACCCTGGTCTGGTGTCCTGGAAAGACCCTCGACGTGAGGAACTTCAGAGACACAGATTCTAGGCAGGCCTGGCTCCACCACTCATCGGCAAATCTTCTTGGTCATATCACTCCCATCTGTAGCCTCTATTTTCTCATCTATAAAGTGGGAGTAAGGAGGCCTTCCTTCTCTCTTCCCTGTAAAATGTGATGTATTATCATTATTACTATCCTTACCCTCCCCAAGCCAGGCCTAAGTCCAGTCCGTCCTCTCCAAGTTGAAAAGCTAGAAAGTTCGTGCCAGGGAGGGTGCACAAGAAGACTTGGGTAGCATAGCTGGCAGGGTTGGTATTTGTTTCAGTTATTTTAGAAACACTAAGTGAGTGATTGTAAATTATAAGGTGCGGTTTATAAATTAAGATATAAAAATGGAAATGCAGATTACTTTGGTTTGGTTCCAAGATCTTCAGCCGTTAAAAAAAAACAAACCAAAAAAACCTTAATAGACAATCAGAGAAACACAATCTGTTTCCAGGAAATAGCAACAGTTTTTCAAAATGTAAGGATCCTTGTTCAGATGTACACTTGCTCAAGCTGTCTCCATGACACGAGCACACATTCATCCCCATAGGGGACGCAATGGTGCAGGCTGGAGTGACAGATGTAGGCAGCTCAAAGCGTTGTTCATCATTCCCTCTCTTGTTCAACCACCTGTTATTTCATTTGGCCAATATTGATTGAGAATCTACTAGGTGCTGGGTTGGATTTAGCCTTGAAGTAGCACAAAATGTTAAGAATGGCTGCCATGTTTTATCTTAAGCCAGCAAGTGGGTAAAAGCACCATTTCTTGAGATGAGAAAACCTAGAAGAGGAGAGGGTTTGGCTGGGAGAGAGGTATCAAGAATTTGGTATTGGAGATGTTGACTCTGAAATGCCCAGGAGGCATCCACGTGTAGCTGAGTTGGCAGCTAGATGACGAGGGGGGATAGTCAGGAGGAAATGGGGTGGTGGGGGGGAGGTAGATGGGAAATCTTTATACCCTAGATCAGCGGTTCTCAACCTGAGGGTCGCGACCCCTTTGGGGGTCGAATGACCCTTTCACAGGGGTGGCCTAAGATCATTGGAAAACACACATTTTCGATGGTCTTAGGAACCGAGACACCACTCCTTTATCTGTCTCCAGGCGGCTCTGCCCACATGCAGATATGCCCACATACGAGTACCCGGCATGATGACATCATCGCACCAACCCCATCACATACACCCCATACAAATACAGGTGTATGTGACAGGGTTGGCACCATAATGTACTTATGCGGATCAGTCACACATGTGTAGAGAGCAGCTACTGTGTAGAAAGCAGCTGCTGTGTTGAAAGCAGCAGTATTGGAGGTAAAACAACACTTCATGAATTATAAATATTTCACAATATATAATTACATATTGTTTTTGTGACTAATCACTATGCTTTAGTTATGTTCAATTTGTAACAATGAAAATACATCCTGCATATCAGATATTTACATTACGATCCATAACAGTAGCAAAATTACAGTTATAGAGTAGCAATGAAAATAATTTCATGGTTGGGGGTCACCACAACATGAGGAACTGTATTAAGGGGTCACACGGCATTAGGAAGGTTGAGACCCACTGCCCTAGATGAAACATTGATTCTTTTTCAGTAAGCCCTTAATGTGATGTTGGTTGATTGAATAAATGAGGGAAAGAATGAATGACATTTTGGACCTACAGAACATTAAAGAGTGAGTATTTCTCAGGTGCATTCCACAAGAAACAACAGAAATCTTACAGAAGAGGGTGCATCTAGGAACACAGCAGTTGGGGATCTATTTCTTAGACCAAAAATAATCTTCTAACACTAAACCAAACTGTAAATTTCATAAGAATCTCAGGGACCTCATCATCCTTCTAACTCCCTTTCCCTATCTTCCAACCAAACTCCACTCTCACCCTCAGTTGATCTTCCCACCAGAACTATCAGCTTTGGAAAGGCTTCACTCACATCTAAAAGTTCTGGGTTGGATGCTTGCTGCAACAATGGGAGAAGAACTATTGGTCCAAACCTCAAAGGAATTTGGTTTGAGTGGCTACAAGTTGGATTCCCTGGGGTAAAAGTAAATAAATAAATAGATAAACAAATAACAAAATCAGTCTTGTCCATATTTTTTATCAGAAAATTTTCCAACTCCTCCTTGACCACATCACTCCAATATGCCACTCTTGTGGTTGGTTGCTAGTCAAATGTAGATGCCACCTCTGGCTTCTCACCATTTTTTTTCTTCATAACCTCATTGGGTAGCACAAGCCTGGAGATCGCTCTGAACTTGCCCCAGCTTAGCCTCTTGATTTTTAATCATGTTCTTGAAGGGCTGCTGGTGGTTATCTCGTGCAGTTTCCTAAATCAGCTGAAAGGCCCTCAAGACCCTCAAGACCCTGGTGACCTTTGCCACCTTCTCCCTGCCACCATTGTAATGGACACCTGTGAGATATTTGTCACCCAGCCTCAGTTGCCCCTTCTCGTGACAGCAGGACATAATTTTGCTGTGGAGGGAATGACTCCTTCTCAACATTCAACCCATGTGCCTCACTTGATGAACATTTCCGTCTCCTATTACACATGTCATCTAGACTAAAGCATTCCAGAACATTCCATTCTCCCAGCCACAGTGACTAGTTTAGCAATGAACACACTACCTAACTGGAGCAACCCAGGGAAGGTTGAATTTCCTCTCTGTTTGAGCTAGGACATCCTTCCTCTGCCCTCAGACATTGGCGCTCCTGTTTATCAGGCTTTTAGACTCAAACCAGGATTTGCATCATCACACTGCCCCCTACCCATCCACCCGCTCCTTGACTCTTAGGCCTTTGGGCTAAGCTGAATTGAATTATACTACCGGTTTTCCTGGGTCTTACAGACAGCAGATTATGAAACTTCTCAGCCTCCATAACTATCAGCTAATTTCTATAATAAATTCATATATACTGGAGGTGCCAAAAAAATGTATACACGTGACTTGTGTTCATCTTTTGTTATCAGTATATATTGAGTATTACAATTTTAATACAGTTTTTCCTTTCTTAAAATGTGTTTACACTTTTTTTGGCACCCTCTGTGTATATAATCATTTGTTCTGTTTCTCGGGAGAGCCCTGACTAATACATCACTTTATATTTATAAGACAGAATGCTGTTAGCTATGTTCTTAGTTCTAGAAACCCAATCTTTTAGTTGGGTTAAGTTGATTAGAAATACATCTGTGAGTCACAGGCTGTGAGTCTGAGTAAAGTCAAAGCCCTAAAACAAGGACAGTTTTCTAAATAACAAACTTTCACATTCTCACATTTACAAGTCTACATAACAATTTTGGGGTAAATCGCTTTTCTCTTCTTAGCAAACAGACTTAGAGATTCTACTTTAGGAGAACAAGTTATACGATGGATACAGATTTAACTTAAATTTATAGCAGTGAGTCTGTAAATATCCTCTAAGTTCTTCCCTTATCCATATACAATGGTTAAGTCAATGCTTTGTGTTCTCAAAGGACATATATTCTCTCAAGATTCCTGCTACGGTGGCCCCTGGTCTCAACTTAATTTTAATCAAGGCTAAATTAGAGATTATTTGGTGCTTATAATTTTTCCATTCTACAGCATCTGAGTTATCCTGTGACCTGCTCAACCCAACCCAGCCTACATTGAATTGGGCTCTGAGGGAAGTATCTGAAATGCATCCACATTTACTCCCAATGGCTGTTTATTCATTGAACTGCCCTTCCCAGGGACATTTGTGTTTGATCAGAGCTGCCAGGAATAACTAAACATCAAGGACAGAATTTCAGACAGAGTCCCTGAAATCAGAAAATGGACTAAGGCTTCTACTGCTACCTGCAGGCCTGGCTATGGGCTTCCCCTCTTCACTCCACCTATATAAGAAGAGTTTCTCTGAAGAAAAGTATCCAAAACATTTTCAGAGCACTTTTCCATGCCTCAGTTTCCTGAGCTCTTCAGAATCTAATATTAAGAATCATTGGTGTAATGAGGGGATCATGAAATGTGCTATTGGAGGACCTGATTGAATCCCAGTGTCACCATTTATCACCAGTGAGATCTGGGCAGGCCTCATCTTTTAAAGGCCTTGATTTCCTCATCTGCAAATGAGAGAGGACAAGGCACATCACCCTTGGTTGCTTGAAAGATGACATCAGTTGGAGAATATGAAAATTCTTTATAAGCAGTTCAAGTTACGGTAATTAGCTAGTAGGTCTCTACCTGTTCACTGAGAGCCACAAATCACCGTAGAGATAGATATGAATATAGGCATGGCTATATCCACAACCCAAGAGACAAAATCTGTGCATTTATCTGGAAGCTAGAAAAATTAGTTTAATGGTTCAACAAATATTATTGAGTCGCTCCACAGAGCCAGGCGTGGTTCTAGACTCTGGGAATGCAGTGGTGGACAAGGCAGATGGGTCCTGTTGTGGATTCCTGATGCCCTCAGCCTGCCCTGCTCATGCAGCAAATCCAGGTGGACATCCTGCGTGCTTGGATTAGCAGCCCCCTGACAACTGGGCAGAATCTCAGGAGCCCAACTGGACGCAAGATGGTGGTAACACCAGGACACCCCCCTCAACTCCCTTCAGACCAGGGCAAGACCAGACCAACACTGCTCTGAGATAAATTTTCATCCCTTAAACAAACCTCATGACTCCTTGTTCTCAATTATTAGTGATATTGGCATTTAGAATTTATGTGGCTCCCGAAGACTGCTAATTTGGTAGGAGAGCAGGTGATCCATCGTTCAGGGGAGGGCAAAGGGGCATGTCTACTGGCCCAAATGCTGACCCACAGAAGCAGTCATTTCAGGAAGAGGCGGTTATAAATCCCATGTTTGTCCTCAGCAGGCCATCTTAGTTCTTGTCAGACAAAGGCTTGCCCTCTGTTAAAAAAAAGTTCTGGGAATGTTTCTGTCCCAAGGATATTTCCTTCTCATGGCAGAAGGAGTAAAGTAGCTCATAAGGGTACAATAAGATCTGACATTCCCACAGCAGTTTCACAGTTAACAAGGTCTTTTCAACCCATCATCTCAATTGCAGCCTCACGATAACCCTGGAACAGAAGGCATTTTCAGAGAAAGAAACTGAAGCATGGACAGGTTAAGTGTTCTGCCCAAGATCAGGCAGCCAATGTCCAAGTGTCAAAGGCTGCAGGGGACGGATCTGTCCTACTCCATCACAACCCTGCTGAGGGACTTGGGGTGAGGGTTAGGGATGCGTTGGAAAAAAACAAAAATGTATCAACTCTTTCCACCAGATTCTAAAATACAGAAGCCCTGCCATGTCTTCCTCCACCTTGCCCCAAGGCATGTAAAGGCATATCTTTTTGTTTTTCCCTTGTGCACTGTTAGTGGGAATGGAAATTACTGCAGCCACTATGGGAAACAGTATGGAGGTTCCTCAGAAACTTAAAAATAGAATTACCATATGATCCACCAGTCCCACTACTGGGTACATATCCAAAGGACATGAAATCAGGATTCCCCAAAATATCTGCACTCCCATGTTCATTGCAGCATTATTTATAATAACCACAATATGGAAATCATCCATGTGTCTGTCAATGAAGGCACATCTTTGATGTTGAATTGTTGTTCAAAAGTAATGCTAGATATGACCATTCTTCAAGCTCTTAGGGGGTGGGTCTCAATGGTTTGGGGTCCCCATGTGACTAGAAGGTGTCCAAATATCCCAGGAGGCACCAGCTGAGTGCAAAAGAGCAAATGGCAGAAAGAAAGCCCTCTATGAATTTTCCCTTGATGCAAAGGAAGACTGGCTTTAGGCAAGACTCCCCAGGAGCCAAGAGAGAGTTGCTGAAGGGTGACAAGGGCAGAGAGAGGGAAAGATATAGTAACCCTTGGAGATCACAGATAATCTTAGAGCCTCAAGACCAAAAAAAAAAAAAAAGGCCAGCTGGAAAAACTGCCCCCAGCCACCCTCCACACCCCTCCCCATTCCAGTGGAGCTACAAAGTTCCTTTGGGGGTACAATCCAAGACAGCACTATTTATTTTTATCTTTTATCCTCTGAAAGGAATAATAGGATTCATCAATAATGTCTTGTTTTTAGACTCATTTGGGAAATCAGAAAATTTGCCACGGGAATAGCATTCCCTCTGATCGATTTGACTATAATATTTTGGACAATGTAATTACAGGTGAATTTCCCCATTAAAGACCAGTGTCCTTGCTGGTATGTGGGCAGGCCACTGGAAGCAGCTTCTAATGGCCAGCACATGGCTGAAATTGGTGCTGTCACAGGTCAGCTCAAGATTCCGTATTTCTTCACCTGCCATAAATGTGCACAGCTCCTGGAAAATGAGGTCAGTCTTCCTTCTGGCTCTCTCTAGGCTCTCTCGGGACACTGGTCTGCAGTGGTATGCTGTTTGGAATCTTTGGGAAGCAGAGGCTGAGTTGGAATTGAAAGTGCAAAAGGCTTCTTAGAGAATAACACCTGTAAAAGAAAAAGGGGAAAAGCAAGCCAGGATAGGGGAGCCATCAGTCCACGAAGCAGACCCCACAAAGTTCAGCCAGCTCTGTGGGGGCTCCAAAGCAGAGACTGCCTGTTGGAGGAGTCCAGGATGAGGTGGAAATGGCCACCCTTAGCCCACCGCCTTGCTCAGCCACAGTCCAGGTGTTCCCTGAGAGAATCGTGACCTCAGCTTGCAAGCTGAGAAAGACGCAGAGGGGCTAACAGCTGGAGGCTGTCAACCAAGCGCACTCCTGGCCGCCGGGCATCCAGGCTTTTCTGGCAGCATCACCTGAGCTGTGCTTCCCCAGGTCTGATGAACATGGCGAAAGAGGCATTTGGGCTTTGCCAGTTGATATAAACTGAGAGGAACTTGGTAAAAGCTGTTAGAGAAGATCTCCAGGCCTTTCTGAGCCCAAGAAAACATGAGCTGTAATCTCTTCTAAGAAATTCACTGCTTACCAGGAGCTGGTGGCTGCTGCTTATTGACTTTCACTTTTCATAGTTCACTGGCTGATTCAATAAACATCTATTGAGTACTTTCTAATTTATTTATTTATTTATTTTTATTAAAGTATAATTGACATATTATATCATATTAGTTTCAAGTGTACAACATAGTGACTCAATATTAATATACCTTAGGATGTGATCACCACAATAAGTCTAGTAACCATCTGTCACCATACAAAGTTATTGCAATATTATTGACTATATTCCCTATGCTGTACAATATATTCCCATGACTTATTTATTTTATCACTGGAAGTTTGTACCTCTTATGCCCCTTCACATTTTCCATCCATCCCCCCACACCCTTCCTCTCTGGCAACCATCAGTTATTAAGCATTTTCAACATATGTCTATTGAGCTCCTTGAATGTGACACACGCTGGGTGAAGGACTGAGGTTTCAAAGATTCCTGGGGTTTACACCCTGCCCTCAAAGAGCCGGCTCTTAAACAACAGATAAATAACTAAAGAAATGGAAGAAATTATAAAATTGCTATTGAAATGAAAAACATTTTGTCTTGATCAGTTGACAAAAACTGAGAGGAACTTGGTAAAATTTGTTATAGATCTTAAGGTCTTTCTGGATCCAAGAGACTATTAGTAGTGACTCCTCCGTATAAATTCACTGATTACCAGGAGCTAATAACCCAGAGGGCTATAAATGCACAGAAAAGTGAGTGATTTCTTCTAACTAGCAATGCTTCCCAGAACCAGCTTCCCAGGGCCACAATCACTAAAGCTGGGCCATGGTGGATGGGTAAGATCTCAACAGAGATAAGAGGAGAGGGCTATTCTTTTTTTTTAAGATTTTTATTGGGGAATTGGGGGGATGGGAACAGTGCTGGGGAATTGGGGGAAGGGGAACAGACCAATTGCTGTCAGTTTGTTCTTCAGTCTAGTAGTGGAGGACGTTGCTTCACTGGCCCAAGTTGGCACCATCATTGTGCGAGAGGGCTATTCTGCACCAAGGATGTGGATTGAGCAAAGCCACCAATTAAGAACGACAGCAAGAATAGTCACTAACACTTTTCTAAAACCTATTTGTGCCAGACTCTTTATATAAGTTTACCTTACTGAAGACTGGAAACACCTCTGTCAAGAAGGTGTTTATATTCCCAACACACTGAGGGAGAGTCCAAGGCTCAGAGGGGTTAAGTAATTTGCCTTTGGTTACACAGGCAGTGGCAGATTCAGGATTCAAAGTGGGGTCACCTGACTTCAAAACCCACTACCAAACCTATGCTGCCTCCTGACCCTAAATGTGGGTGAATTTGAGATAAGTGACACCGTTGACTAGGGAGAGCGCACAGCAGGATGAGGAGGAGAAGGAGGAGAGGTTCTAGGAGAGAATAGTGGGTCCCGTGCTGGGTTGTCTGTGGAACATCTGAGTGGACATGCCCATGAACCAGGTAGAAATTTGCATCTGAAATGCAGACAGACTGGGATTAAGAAGGTGAAGGCCTGTTTATGAACCAAGGGGAGCAATGGGTCGGCTTAGAAAAATGCTACGAGTGTGAGACTCCAAAGGTTGGCTACACACCTTGTAGAAGAAGAGCAGGATATGTTTTGCTGCAGGTGGTAGGGAGAGGTGAAAGTGGGCTAGAGAAATAGGGAGAGAGAAGGAAGGACAGAGACAGGCAGATGAAGAAGGCTCTGCTAGCTATGGGCTCATGTGTGTGTGTGTGTGTGTGTGTGTGTGTGTGTGTGTGTAAGCCAACAAAGGGGACTTCCACGTCAGGCCCACAATGGGTAACACATACACTGTGCTCAGAGCAGGGGCCCAGGGCAGACGGACCCTGATAACGAAGGCCAAGAATTCACAAAGATCCTGGGCAGGACTCTGGCCTTTCACAGGCTGGAGATTCAAGTAAAATCTATCAAGTTCTCCATGGAACAGGGAGGCCCTGGCTGAGTGAGAGCAGGCTGAGGATGGAACTTAGCCACCACTTAAAAAGCTACAGTGGCGACCAAATCCAGGGAAGAAGAAAGCAAAGGGCAGACTAGACAGAGGATGGAGGTGATACCGAGCAGAGGGAGGAGAAGCTACCCTGAACCAACTGCTGGGCGTTAGATAAATCAACCAAGTGCCTCTGGGTCTCATGTCTCCATATGGGGGCATCAGACCACACAACCCCAGAGCTTTTAAATTTACGATGCTGTGGGCTTTGGGGAATAATGAGCAGGAAGGTGGGAGCAGCAGAAAGAGTTCTATGTCCTGGATGCAAAGAGGGAGATACAAGGAGGCAGCTTCCAGTGCTGTCGAGTGCCGAGACTGAGAAGGTCATGGACTTAGAGTTGCTCACTGGGTTTAGAGAGGGGCCGTGCCTTCTGGGAGAGTAGTAGGGCCAGGTCGCCATTCCCCTGCCTAGGAGATTAAGTATCCACACTTCCTATTTTGATAAGGCGTCAAGCGTGGGTGTGTTCAGTTGGGAAAGTGTCTTGGTACCAAAACCGAGCAGCCAGGCCTGATGTGTATGTGAGGGCGGCACATTCTGTCCTGGCGGCTGACCCATTTCTCAATGCCAAGTGACAGGAATCCCACTGCTCAAACTCATGGCCTCAAGGATAATTAGGTTCTGACCAAGCAGTTCTGGAAATGATGTTCCCCTCTCCTAAACGGATGAAGGATTCCCAGGAGGTGGGAGGGATGCAATCTCATGTGGTGAGTTTCCTTTTTGTCACTTTGACTTTGACTATTCCAGCTGGCTCTCCACTGTCCCCCGGCTGTACTGTCTCCAGGCAAAGAGGACATTGGGCAACTTCGGACACAACTTCATGAGGCAAGGAGGGCAGACTGAGGGACCCTGGGAAGACCCTCACCTCACTGATAGACCCCTCCCCAACTGAGACGCAACAGGGACTGAAATGACACAGACGCTTTCGTTGTCAATTTCTCCCTTGGGAGGAATAATAACCCACTGCAATGGCTCACCTATCACTTCACTGATAGCTTTCCTCAGGTGTCTTGTCTTCAGCAAGGCCTGCCCTGCCTACCCCATCTAAAATGGAACCTCCGTCACCCTCCATTGGTTCACACAGCTTTTTCTTTGTAAGCAGTTCCCACTACTCAAGGTAGTATATATTCATTGGCTGGTTTATTTGCTTAATATTGTTTTCCTCATTAGAATGTGATCTCCATGAAGACAGAGATCTTGCTTGGCTCGTATTCCGCTATCTCCTGACGGTCTAGGAAAGCTCCTGGTATTGAGTGGTCATTCAATAAATGCTGAAGAATGAGTGGACGAGTGGATGCCATTGAGACAGTACTTTTCTGGCTGAGGTCAAGGGCAGACGCCATGATGTTTGGTTCACTGTTCTAGTCCCGTTGCCTAGCACAGTCCCTGACACATCATTGATTCTCAACTATTTGTCAGATGAAGAATAAAAGAAGAAAGGAAGGACAAATGTCTATTCCAGCATGCCCACAGTGTGACTGTGATTTGGAGTACCCGGAATGGGCACTAATGAAGAGGAAGAACTGCACCAAGAGACACCAGAGAGAACCAAAGATGTTCTAGGCTCCTGGAGTCATTGGATCTCTGGTCTATGACAAAGGAGGTTCTTGTCATACAGTGTGAAGGTTGGCTTCTGAAGTTCTTCTTTCTCCACAGGGAGTGATGCTTCAGCCAAAAAGGATAGATGTTGTATACCTGAAATATATATATACTCATATAATATCCTTTATACCAATTTTACCACAAATTTAAAAAATGGAAGCAAACAAAAATGACCTTCTAGTGCTTAACCATCTACATTTCCATTTTTCAAAGTGTAGAGGAAATTTTTGCACAAGTTAAAAAATAAGATGTATTTAAAGGCAGCAGGGCTTAGCTTGGAAATAAATATATGAATCTGCTTCTCTCTCCCCTTCTTTTTGTCCTGTCATATTCTTCAGTGGAGTTGTCAGCTCAGAGTGCAAGTTCGCGTCCTGTGTTTGGATGGAGGAGGATTCTTCTTCTGGACACAGACATCTGAATCTGGTGGATCTTGCTGTGTTTCTGCTAATTTGAATCTACATTGAGTTGTTGGGATTCCTAGCTCCATTAACCTAATAAAACCTGGTCCTGTTATGAAAAGGACCCCTGAAAGTCAAAGCCACCCCTGGATCGTGGGGGTTTGCTGGAGCTGTTTCATTTGCGTGATGACTGGGGAGTGTGTTAATCACTTGAAATCATTTAATTTGGTAAGAGGCTCATCTCATCTTCCACGTGTGCCAGAATTGCTTACGTCTGTGTTTATTAACTTATTTACTCTAAGCTGTCATTTGTATGTAATATTTCCCGTAAACTATTGACTTGCTTTTAATTCTTTACTATTCTATGTCCATGGTTTTGTACTATGGTGCCTCTCAGCAGCCAGGGGTGCAATTGCAGGGAGTAACTGACCCCAAAGGATTTGAGTAACTTTGTGCCAGAGGAGTGTTTCGTTGGGACAAGTTTTGGTGTGCTGTTACTGGTGAGGACTTGAGCTTAATTTTCTACTTGGTAGAATGGTTTACATACACCATTCCCTCTGTCTGGAGCCCTGTGCCCTTCCATATCGCACTAATCCACTCCCTCACTTCACTAAGCCCCAGTGATTCTCTAGATCTCAGTTCAGCCAATGAGAGGGACTAAAAGGGATGGGAGGGCAGAGGAGAGAGATCTGGGGTATTTCTTCCCTCCATCTCCACTTCGGGTGGCATCTCACACCACATAAGCCCCCCCATGGTTCCGGCTGCTTGTAGTTGACCCTGATTTCTGCCCATCAACTCCTCCCAAGGGGTGGTCGTGGCTTCCGGCTGGTGCTAGTCTCTGGATTACCTCTCTGTCTCCTTTTTTACTTCTTAGCGTCTCACTCAGCAATGTGACAAATTCCTTTAATAAATTCCCTTTCTATAAATACCTAAAGTGGTTTCTCTTTCCCGAGTTGGACCCTGATTGATATAGCTCAGGAGAAATTCATTTCAGTAGACTTTGGGGGGAAACAGACACTTATTTCAATAATACTGTCACTACTCAAATTAGTTCTGAAATTCCTTTCTCTTTGGGAATTGTCTTAAAACCAGGTTTTCAAGCCAAAAAAGAACACCAGCATATTAACTTTCTGGAGCTGCTGCGACAAATTACCATGAACATGGCGGCTTAAAACAAAAGAAATTTATTCTCTTAGTTCTGTAGGCCAGAAACTGAAATCCAGGTGTCAGCAGGGCCGTGCTCCCCCTGAAGGCTCTAAGAGAGAGTCCTTTGGTGCTCTAGCATTCCGTAGTTCATGGTGGAAGGACTCCGGTCTCTGCCTCCATCTTCAGGTGCCTTCTCCTTTCTGCTCTCTCAAATCTCCCTCTGCCTCTGTCTTAGAAGACACTTCCCATTGGATTCAAGGCCCACCTGGACAATCCAAGATGACCTCATTTTGAGATCCTCAATTAATTACCTCTATAAAGGCCCTTTTTCTAAATAAGATCATATTCGCGGGTTCCTCAGATTAGGACATAGACAGACCTTTTGGGAGGGGGCACTCACTATTCAACCCACCACAACTAGTTTCATTGCTTTATAGTTAATTAGGAAAATCTCTCTCTCTCTCTCTCTCTCTCTCTCACACACACACACACACACACACACACACACACACACACACTCACATTCATTACTCCACTTGATCAACTTCATTCACTCAACTTCGCTCTCCATGTGTTTTGCTGTTTCTAAAAATTAAATCAAGCCTGAAAAGATGAGGAATGTGTGCTATGGTAAATAATTTTAAAAAAAACCTTATCATAGAAGCAAAAGTAGTGAGAAGAAATAATTTGCCGACATCCGCAAAAGTTGGTCAACGGAAAAGGTACGCTTTGAACTCTGTCTTTCACTAAGCTGACTCCTCCAATCAGCAGAAAAAGCACTTGGGTCTCTTGACTTGAAAAGTATGCTCGGTCCACTTCATACTCATTCTCTGTCCTCACTCAGCAGTTGCTTTTTCTGTTTCTAATCCAAATACATGTTGTCTCTATTATTCTTAGTACACATTCATCTGCCAAGTTAAATATGTTTAAGACAGCTATGTATTGGTCCTGTGATATTTTTAAGGATAAAGGGAGGTCCTTCACAAAGGCATAATTTTTCACAGAATCATCTCAAGGCTGAATTTATATCATTTCTTTGTCCTGGCTTAAGTCAATGAATGCCAAACAGTGACGTCAGTGAAGATTTTAGATGACTTTACCGAGATTATACTTCAGTTATTGGTTCGGAGCAAATAGAATCCTTTACCGAAATATAGCTGCACTGACTAACGCTCACCAAGAATAAACTGGAAAGACACTAGATGTAGAAATAGAACAAGTAATTGCCCTGAGTAAAAAAAAAAAAAAAAAAAAGATGTGCTTTCTAGATGAGTCAAATTCCATATAATTTTTAATGTAAGGGAGAAGCAAAGACCTGTGTGGAATATTTGTAAAGTCTTTAGAAAGTCAGGGAAAGGATAAAACTGAGTTTTAAGAGCGCACCCTAGTGATCAGTTACACAGCGCCTCTCTCTGTGGCTGTTCTGGGTGAAGGACTGCCTCACAGAGTAGGCACACCAGAACGCGGTTTTTTAACAGCATTAATTAAAATGTAAAGAAGAAAGAGCCCCTAAAAATCTTCTTTCGTTTCCTTTTCAAAATTATGAGAAGCAAAATATGTGACTGACCATGCAAAGATATGGATTATTCTAGCAAAATGCTAATCTGACACATATTTTATGAAACTCATAATAGACTTGCTTTTGATGAATTAAAGCTACCAGTCACTGTGCTGAGGCCATTATATTCATCTCCAATATTTATGACAACCCTGCCCTTTTATAGATAAGGAAATTAGGACTCAGAAAAGCAAAGAATTTACCCAAGGCCACAAATGGAATTACCTCAATTCCAAAATGCTATTGACTGTGGGACTCACCATTGATTTCATTACTGCTTTACAGGGACCAACAAAAAAAACACACTTCATTAAATGTACGGCTCTGTTGTAAGATCAATTGCGCTTTCAAAAACATTAAAATTTGAAAGGAAAAAAAAAAGAACATTTGAAATACACAAAAATATGGCACAGCATCCACCCTAAAGAAAGGCTTTGTATCAAGCTCTTTCTGGTCACAAGACCCAGGGTCTCTCCAGGGCAGCCTGATCCCTCCCTCGTTTGGGCATCAGAGCCAATGATGGCAGGTCACAGTGAGAACTAGAACTAGTCCAACAAAACCACCTTTTTTAGTCTTCTCCATCTCTTGTTAGCTCTTCTGTAATCTGCATCAGTAAGGACTTTTTAAAACTTGATATCAGGTATCACTGGTTCATCAGTATCTTCCTCATCCATATCCTTAGTCTGCAAATATTGTGAGCCAGACCTTGTGCTGGGACCTGGGGGTTGGGGTGGGGGGGTGGCAGAAAGCTGTTCTCATGAAGCTTACACGTGGGTTAGAGTTGATGAGGAGAGGGAGGCACAGGCATTATCAAGGAATCCCCCAAACCAACAAGAAGTACAGCTGGGGTATGTGGTATGCAGGAGAGTTTTCAGCTTCCTGGAAGCCTCCCTAGGGAGACTGGATCTACTTGAAGAGACCATGGCTGGCATTCCTGAATCAGGTTCTGGGAAGAGCAGGGCGTGAGGCCCCTTGGTGAGAACATGAGAGGTACAATGAAGTAGAAACAGGCCAATGTTAGTAGAGTATAGGGAGTGAAGAGGCTGGCGAGGGAGCAGAGGTATTGTGGGGAGTTTCAAAGGCCACTAGGCCATTGTCCAGAGCAGCAGGTAAGATTACAGATGTTGGAGCTTATCTCCTTGGGTTCGAGTCCCCGCTTTATCACTTATTAGTTGTGGAATATGAGGCCATTAATGGGAGGATTAAATTAATTAGTATTGGTGTGTAAAACTTTCTACAACAGTGCTTGGCACATGCCCAATGCCATATACATATTTGTTGTCATTCTTACAGCAACAGAGACACCGTGCATCTTAGGAACAAGAAGGAGACATCATTGGGTTTGGATTTCAAACTCAACTCTAGCCTCCATATAGAAAATGGATTGTAGGGAGGCAAAAAGCTGTGGGATGGCCAGTTAAAATGGTTGCAATAGTCCAGGTGAGATTTGAAAAAGAATGGTCAAGAGAGGTAGACAGAATGAAGAGATAGGACACAAAACCAACAGGACTTGGAGAGAGGAAGGTCTCACCTCATTTAGTGTCACCATTCTTCCCCCTTGACAACTAAAACACCTGCGAAAGGAAACACAGAGACAAAAGCAAGAAGTCTGTTTGCAAAGACTTGCAAGGCAATGGAATTGTAACCCCTGTATATTATATGATGTCAGAGGGGTAGTAGATTGGGGGAGGGGAGTTATCACTTTGTGAGGGGAGTCAATGTCTAACTATTACATTGTTCTGTATACCTGAAACAAACAAACAAACAAAAAAAGAATTGGAAGGAAGCCAGAAACTACAAAAACACAACAGGTATTTTTTTTAAAAAAATCTGCAAAAGTGCCAAGTTTACCAATTTTCCATTTATCTGTTCATGGTGGAGTAAGAGCAATTTTTAAACATGATTTTTATCTCCACATCTGTAGAAATCATCACTGCACAAGTCAGGGATAAAGGCATTTTGCTAGGTAATCAGCAACTGTCAGGAATTGCTCAAGGACTCATTTATTTTGGGTACTAGAACTAGACGGGGTGATCCTGCTCTTCTGTTGTTTTCTTTTGTTGTTATTTTATCACAGGATGCTAAGTGTTTTATACTTTTTCTACCCATGGGGCATGATGGGTACACTTATCTATTCCTAGTGGAGGTGTGCAAAGGGTCAATTTGCTTCTCCACTCCCCCTGTCCCTTGCTCCCTTCTGCCACCTCCAGTGCAGAGGGGCCTTCTGCTCTGCACACCCCTCTCCAGTCTTTTCTGGGTCCTCCTGCCATTTGGAAGGTCCTCAAGAAGCTCCCTGAGCTCTGAGCTCTTCTCTGGTCCTGGGTTTCCTACATGCAAGGGGCTTGGAACAGACAAAATTCAGGGATGGGGAGGGAAGGTGTTTGGGAAGTTTCTGGCCATGATTCAGAGTCCTAGTAAGGTACTGCAAGGGATTGGACAGTGTCATGAATATTTATGTCCACCTGGAAACTCAGAATGTTACTTTATTTGGAAATAGGGTCCTTGCAGGCATAATTAATTAAGGATCTTGAGAAGACATCATCCTGGATTTAGAGTAAGTCCTCAATCCAATGGCTGGCATCCTTAGAAGAAGACTTGAGCACACAGAGAAATACAGAGAAGATGATCTGAAGATGGAGGTAGAGATTGAAATGATGGGTCTCTAAACCAAGGAAGGCCAGGAACTAGGCCAGAAGCTGAGAGAGGCAGAGAAAGATTCTCTTCTAGGACTCTGGAGGGAGCATGTCCCTGCCGATACCTTGATTTCAGACTTCTGGCTTCCAAAACTGTGAGAGAATACACTTCTGTTGTTTAAGTCACAGAATTTGTAGTAATTTGTTACAGCGGCCCTAAGAAACTAATACAGATGGACTGTTGATACAGGGGATGGAGAGGGGCTCAGGAGAATGGCAGAGGAATGGGTGGTGTCAAGGAGAGAAAGAGGGGATCTAAACAGAAGCCCCCTATCTCTCTCATCCCAACAGGCTGACTTTCAGGGCCACCCTAGGCCAGAGCATGCCTTCAGCATCAGAGAGAGAAGACTGTTGAACAATTAAATAAAACTTAGATGGTTTGGCAAAAATTGCTGTCAACCAATACCTTTTCTCTCCTTCCTGTTAATGATAGAACTTCGCCTGCCAGGTGTTACCTGGGCACGTGACCACCCAACTGGAGACTACATACCCCACCCTCCTTTGCAGCTGGGTGTGTCCACATGATTGAATTCCTACCAATATTAAGTCAAAAAAAGTGACTTATGACTTTGGAGTTTTGACGCTACAACAACTGGACATGTACTCCCCTTCCTTCTTCCCATGACCTAGAATGCAAAAGTGACACCAATGACCCAGCTGTAACCAGGCAGACAAGGGCAACCTGGAGGGCTGCACTAAAAGGAGAACCGCTGACCACATGTGCTACCAAGCACTTGAAATGGGATCACAAATGTGATCTCTGTAAGTATGTAACACACATTGGATATCAAAGACTCAGTGACAGAAAAAAAGAACATAAAATATCTCATTAATACTTATTTATTTTGTCAATCAGGCAGAAAAAGTAGAGAACCATGGTTTCACTCACATGTGGGATATAAAACCAAAAGCAACAAATGAATAAGATAAACAAAAACTCATAGACACAGATAACAGTTTAGTGGTTACCAGACGGTAAAGGGAGTGGTAGAAAAGGGTGAAGGAGGTCAAATATATGGTAACAGAAGGAGATTTCACTTTGGGTGGTGAGCACACAATGCAATATATAGATGATGTATTAGAGAATTGTACACTTGAAATTTATATAATTTTATTAACTTATAAATGTTAATATTTAAATGTTAAAATTTAAAATTTAATGTCACCCCAATAAGTTTAATTTAAAAATATGTATTTCTTTTGATAACATGTTAAAATGATAAAATTTTAGATATGAATTAAATACAATGTAATATTAAAATTAATTTCACCTGCTTCATTGTACTTTTTTTAATGCGACTACTGGAAAATTAAAAAATTATATATGTGGCTCCCATTATATTTCCATTGCACAGCAAAGCTCTAGATCAGGGTGAGCAAAACCACCACCCACAGATTAAATTCCACCCACCACCTATTTTTGTAAATAAAGTTTTATTGGCACATAACCACGTCTATTTGTTTACGTACAGCCTCGAACTGCTTTAGTGCTGCAAGGGCAGAGTTGAGTAGTTACAACACAGGCCATTTGGATCACAAAGCTGGAAACAGTTATTGTCTGGGCCTGAACAGAAAATATTGGCTGACTCCTGATCTAAAGAATGATTAGCTTCAGGAGAGAAGCAACGTGGGTCCTGAGGATCAGGTCTCAACAGACCAGCATTGCCCACCCAACCCGGACCACTTGCCTATGACTGAAGGGTTATGTGAGAGAAAAGTAACTTTAAATCTTGTGTGAGACTGTATTTTTTGGTATCATTACAATAGTTTAGCATTTACACTAAAAAAAAATTATGGGGAATCCACAAGATAAAGCTGCAGTGAGAGGTCCCCAAAGATGGGTATTTGGGTGAGACAGTGGAGCACAAGGTAAGAAAACACATTTCTCAAGCTTTGCCCAGGGCCTTGAGCCCAGAATGTTAATTTTCATCACAGACCATGAGCCTCTAACGTAGGGTCAAAACTTCATGTGGGGTTGGCATCGAATTCTGAGAAAACCAGTGGTTAATAGGGGTCATGTAGGTTAATTGCCAGCTTTTACTCAATAGTCACACTCTTGGCATTTTAATCCCCTTTGTCACCAGTCTACTGCTCATTTAAAGCCCTCGGTGATAAATGACAGTGCTGCTTAGAAACAGGCTCTCTTTTCCAGTCTTAACCAGGGCTGAATATCTGGATTCCCCAGGTGACCATGACAGTGTCTCCAAATGGGAAATGTCCAAACACATAAGCCAGGTGTTCTCGTCTCCCATCTCCTAGCCCTGAGCTTCCCCTTGCACCCCCACACCCCCACCCCGCCTGCCAGCTTTGAACAGGAGCATGTCCCCTTCACACCATCTTGCAGTACAGTTACTTACCTGCATTCCCAATGACAGCAGTGCCTTGAGTAATGAATTCTTCTCTCTCTGACATGCCTGAGGAGGCAGCTTTTGTAAGGATATTTTCGGCAGATTTAACCTATAAACTGAGGGCCTTATTGCCAGACATAGCTTGCAGCCCTACAAGCCAAACCCAACCCTCTCCTTTTATTATATAAAGAATGTCACAGTAATATAAGGAACTGTTTTCATGGGCATTCAGATCAGCTTTGCAAATGGTCACCCATTGAAGGAAGGCAAAAATGTATGTAGGGTGGATGGGCTAGTGCTGTGTGTGTGTGTGTGTGTGTGTGTGTGTGTGTGTGTGTGTGTGTGCGCGCGCGCGCATATGCACACAACCAGTTCCCAATGTCCAAAATTATCTATCGGTTCAGGGAGAGGCTATTGTAGATATTCACAGAAAATCCATATTTTGAGTTTGGCCACCAACTATACTTTCTCAGCAAATTCAAAGGGTTTCATTTCTCCCCTTTCATTATTGGGGAAAACTGATAGAGAAAAGGCTAGAACGGGGTAGGTACTAGGAACTGATGTGGACATCTGCCTGACCACCTCAGGGTTTTGGGAGTGGACTATGCTTCCCTGACACATTCCAGGGAAGACCAGAGGATTTATTTTCACTGGATAAGGCTGACACCAACTGCAAAGGTATTCTTCTGGAATTCCTGTTGTTTGGGGCAATAACTTCCCAAATTCCCATTTTTGGTACCTTCCTTCCTCCTTGGTACCCCTTGCATTCCCGAGTGCTAATGTAAATTGTATTCTAATTATTTGTTCCCATTTGTGTCAAAAAATTGCAAATCCAAGAATTCTTTGTTCATCCTCACCTTAGAATTCCTGCTTTTTTATACCTCTCTAACCCTTTCCCTACCTTTACCTTGGGCCAAACCTCAGGGAACGTTGGCTGGCCTCTCGCCAGAGCCTCCCAGCTGCCTCTCTGCCTCCAGGATGCCTCGTGCACTTCCTGAAACAGAACGAATCCTTCCATAATTCTGCTTGCAAATCTGCACTGACTGTCCATTGTCTAATTCTCAGGATGGTACCAAAACCTTTCTGACCCCAACTGACTCCTCTTCTTTCACCTTCCCTCCCTCCCCCAACACGCACAATCTAAACTCTTGCCACATCAAACTCTTCAACGCTCCTTAAATGTGCTCTTTCAGGTCTCCCCACATTTATACATCTTCCTGCCTGGACCCTTCTCTGCTCTACCTGGTAAACTTCTATTCATCCTTCAGGACCCAATCTAAATTGTTGCATGATGTGAGATGCTATGATTGTTACACAGCAAAGCTGCCTAAGCCAAGCTATTTTCAAATTTTCACCATAAGTGAATAAGCAGAGATGCTGATTTACTTGGGGATAGATTCCTAAAAGTGGTATAGATGCCGTCCATTTTGTGTTTCCCAAAACTTTTCTCTGATTCAGCGCTTAGTGAAGATAGATGGCTGGAATACTGGGCAGTGAGAGGGCAGCAAGGAAGACCACAGATCCTGATATATAGATGTGAACAAAAGTCATAAAGCTGGATATAGTGCAGCAAAAATACTAGGAAGAAAAATGCTAGCAAACTTTCCACATACTGAACTTCACTAGACCGCGAGGTAAATACTTTTTACCCCACCATTGAAACAGAGTAGGCTGCCTCCCTCTGATACAGAGCAGAGTGAGACAAACACACTTTTGTGCTTTTACTTTCTTTTTTAGCTTGACAATATTATTTATTTCTAAATGGAATAACTAGGGGGGGCCGTCCGAGTGGCTCAGTTGGTTAAGAGTTGGCTTAAGAGTGGGCTCTGAGCAACAGGGCCACCGGTTTGATTCCCACATGGGCCAGTGATGCTGCGACCGAGCTGAGCTGCCGCTGAGCTGCCAACAGGTGACAGGATGGCTCAGCTGGTGTAACAACAAGATTGCCTGTTCGATAGTGGACTATGCCCACCTGCAACTAAGACTGAGCTCAGCACCTTGAGCTGAGCTGCCACCTGAATTGCTCAGTAGATAGGGCTTGCACTCTTAACAACAAGGCTGCTGGTTTGACTCCTGCAAGGGATGGTGGCTACGCCCACCCACAACTAAGACGAGAACAACAACTTGGCTGGTCCCCTTCCCCAATTCCCCAGCACTGCTCCCCTTCCCCAATTCCCAATAAAATCTTTAATAAAAAAAGGAAAATAAATAAATGGAACAACTAGGGAAGTGAGATAAGGAAAGTCAACAAGTGAAAAAGCAGCCCACAATGGAAGGCAAATTAACAGACTTCCACGACTCCTCCTAATGGGCTCCCATCTCCAGCAGCCTAAGAATTGACAGGGTTGGCTAAGTGCTTGGGGAGCCAGGGGTGAGAAGCGGGGGAGGCCACCACAAGTCAAGCATCATTGCAATTTCATTAAAGACCCAGGGGCGACATCGGCCATTGATTTTGTTTTTCCCAAAATTTTTCTCTGATTCCGTGCTTTGTGAAGGTAGATGGCTGGAATAGTGGGCAGTGAGAGGGCAGAAAGGAAGTTCACAGATCCTGGTACACACCAAGCCCCTGGGTCTCAGGTTGCACCAGATTTCCACGTTAAAGAGAAGAGGAAACAGCAAATATATAGAAAGACGACTAAGAAATGCTGAGATCTTGGCTTCAACACTCCAAATTAAGACTCAGCAGAGGTATGAAAGAGGCTTTAAGAGTTCTGCTTTGGGAATTAAAAAACCAGGTTAAGTTCTGAGCTCAGAACTTAAGTGGCTGTAGACAAATTACTCAACCTCCCTATGACTCAGTTTCCTCAGTTGGAGAATGGGAAAATGAAGACCACCTGTCTCCGAGGACTATTGTGAGGGTTCAATGAGATAATACATGGAAAGTGCTTTACCTTACTATAGTGAGTGGTCAGTAAATGTTGGCTGCTACTATTTTTGGTGTTGTTTATTATTATTGGGTGGGTCTTATAGGGCTGCTCCATGCCTTTGTATGTACGTACTGTTATTTTCCACCTGAAATGTCTATGTCCTTTGTCTCTTTCCCCTCTTTAATACCCACTTCTCCTTTGAGACCTAAGTCAAGTGTTACCTCCTCCAGGAAGCCTTCCCTGACCCCCACAGGTCTGAGTTGCTGACCCTCTTCTGTGTTCCCATGTCACCATGTTCTTATACTTACAGCACTTGCCACATTGTATTGTATTTAGCCCTTTGCTTAGTGGACCATGAGCAACTAACTACAAGATTGAAACTGGGTTTTCATCTTCTAGTATAGGGACCAGGACATAGCAGGTACTCAAAAAAACATGTGTTGAATAAAGGCACTATATAGTATAATTTTAAGTCCCTGGATAACTCCTCCTGCTTCCAGAAGTACCTTTCCCAGTTCGTAAAATTCCACAATCAGAGCCTTTCCTTCTATCTTAAGACTCTGATCCCTTAAATTTACCGTATTTCCCCATGTATAAGATGCACCCTTTTTCCAAAAATTTGGGGTCTTAAAACTGGGTGCGTCTTATACAGTGGTTGTAGATTTCTTTTACTTGCATTTCTCGCTTTTTTCATGCTTGTTTTTGCACTCATACAACTACTGTATAAGACGCACCCAGTTTTCAGACTCCAAATTTTTTTTAAAAGGGTGTGTCTTGTACATGGGGAAGTACGCTAAGTCCTATATTTGCTTCCCCCTGCCACCTGCCACCAAATGTATGTGGTAGGTACTTAGAATTTTTTTTGAAGAATCAAATTGATTTAGAGGTTGGGTCCTCTAGGAAAAAAAACCCAGACAGCAAATCAGAAAGGAGGGAATAGTGGGAGTAAATAGAAGGTACCTTCTCAGTGGGGACTTGTCACTGACACAGAAACCCAGCTATGCCCACACAAGGCGAAGTTCAAGGAAAGGGAAGGTTTCTTCTGGGTCCTCTGTTTCTCCTTAGGGTGTTGTTTCCTCCCCTAGTCCTTCCAGACCTCTTACTTCATCTCCTGAGCAAGAACCCCTCTCCTGCTCCATGTTTTCAAGAAGACAGACTTTGCTAAGAACCAATACTTAGCCCACAGGAAAAGTGATCTGAATGAAGGAAGAGCACCTACTGTGTGCCAGATGCTTTGCACACAATTCACTAATGCTTCCAATAACCTTAAAAGGTAGATGCTATCAGTTTCACTTTACAGATGAGGAAAGGGAGGCTCAGAGAGATTAACACCTTGTCCAAAGTCACACAGCAAATAAGTTGTGGACCATACACAACACAGCACCAAACATCTAAGGGCCCTCAGTGACCGCATGTGTTTTATTTGCTAAATTTGGCCTCCCTACTCTATTTCAATGGTACTTTGAAAAAAAAAAAAGTACTTACTTTGCTGTCCTGTTAAGTTCAGAATGTGAAAACTTTTCTGGCATTTTTCTTCTTAGTATTGTTGCTGTTCGATATCCAGCTTTGCTTTTCTGTTTCCAAGTTCCCAGATTGATGTGCTATCACCTGGTCATTTTTCTACACCATCGTCTTCAAAGTTCTAAAAGGGTTATCAACCACTGGGGTTGCTCTGTCTCTGTCGGCACGTGCTGTATTGATAGAGAATAGAGAAGAAATACTGTGTTGAAACATTTTTTTTAATGCACACACAATCACTCAAGAGGAGATAGTGGTGGGTGATATGCTAAGAAGAAATGACATTATTTTTAGACCAAAGGCTACAAAATGCAGACTTGCTGAGTGACAGCCAGTCGAGACAGCCCTACCTAATGGATAGTGCAAGCATTGTTTGGGGACATTTACTGTAAAATACAATGGGGTAAAGGCACCAAAGGTGAACATAATATCATCCTTCATAGGCAGAAACACAGGCAGTGACAGAAAATAAATTGCTAGAGAAGCATCTCTTGAAGAAGAGTAGGTTTAAACGTCTGCCTGACTTGAGTGCCAGAGCTGCCAGGATTTTTATCAATTGGAGAGTTGGAGCTCAGCAGAAGAAATCGGTTTTATTTTTCTTTTGGGATGTGGCATGATGTAGAGAAGGTTGGTTGGGTGTGGAGAGACGTCAAAATGATTAGCTTGTTTTACAACATTAAGCACTTTCTTATAAAAAAAAAAACCCCAACAGACCATATATTTAACCTCAAATAAATAGTTTGGGAGCAATACAAGAGAACCTGATAGTGGTAGGGTATAATGCAGAAGAAGACCACAAAATTTGGTATCAGAAAGAGCTAGAGTTGAATCCTGACCCGAGTGACTTAGTTATGAGATCGTGGTGTGTTACTTAACCCCTGTATATGAGGATGGGCTAGGCTCTGCTGCAGTAACAAACATGTCCAATGCCTCAGTTTGATTTCTTGCTCATGTGCCAGTTCGATGCAGGTTGGGCACTCCTTCTTGGTGGCTCTACTCCAAGCAGAGACTCAAGGATTCGGGCTCCTCCCACCTTTTGACATTGCCATGTGGCCTCTGTGGTTGCTGTGGAAGGGAACAAGAGTGTGGTGGACAATACAGGGTATCTCAGGGCCAGGCCTGTAAAATGATACGCATCACGTCTGCCCATTTTCCATTGGCCAACCCCCGTAGCATGGCCCCACCTAACTGTCACATAAGCTAGAAAAGGTGGTCCTCCACTATGAGTTCACAGAACCATCCCTGCCACACTGTCGGAGCATCTGTATAATGGAAAGACTGCAATAGAACTTACTGACATGGTTACTGTATAATTAATTGCTCACGCAAAAGTCGTTATTGTTATTTGTATTTGAGCTGGTACAGGTACAAGTAATCAGCCATAAGATTAGGTCTTAGTTGTAGTCAAATTCATAGAGAAAGAAAGCAGAATGGTGGTGGCCAGGGGCTGGGGAAGGAAGGAATGGGGACCTATTGTTTAATAGGCACGGAGTTTCATTTTTGCAAGATGAAAAAATGTTCTGGAGATGGATGGTGGTGATGGTGGCATAGCAATGTGAACATATTTAATGCCACTGACCTGTGCACTTAAAAATGGTTAAAATGGTAAACTTTATGTTATGAATATTTTACCACAATTTAAAAAATAAATAAGTTTGTTAAAAACTAGGTCTGGGTTAACCCCCAGGTCCGGGTTAACTTGGCTCCAGGACAGGGTGAGGACTGGTTAGTGGTGTTTGTGTCAAATGGCAGTCAGGTTGGGTCTGGGCCTAAGTTCCTGAGAAAATGAAGGGTTTCAAATAATTTGCTCTCTTTGTGCTTTATTTAGGGAACCATGGTTTTCAAAGTTCTTAAAGTCTAACTTTAATGCAGAGTCACTTGTCAACAAAAAAAAATAAAGAATAAAGTAGTAATAATCCCAGGCATCCTTTTCCCGTGCATCCCCAAGATGCTCGCTGGCTGGCCTCTGTCTCTGAGTCTTACCTCGGCCTCGGTCGCCTCAGGTCTTAATCCTAGCTCCACACCATCCAGCCGGAGTTCCCAGCCTTGGCTGCACATCAGATTTACCTGGGGAGCTTTAAAAAGATACCGATACTCAGACTGCAGCTCCATTCAATTAAATCAGCCACTGCGGGGTGGGGCCTGGGCACCAGTGCTGTTTTTAAAGCTCCCCAGCTAATTTTAATGTGCATCCAGGCTGAGAAGCGCTGAATAGTCTGTTCTGGCTTCTTCCCAGCTGCCTTTCGGCAAATCTCCTAAAAGCAGAGCACTTTGAACAAACTCAAGCTTAAGTCTCAAGTCGGCGCCCCTCCTGTGCGGTCTCAGGCACATAGGATAGCCTCTCTGGTCCTTAGTCTTCTCATCTGTACCTTGGTGGCAGTGGGAATGGATGAGAGAATGTGTGGGAAACAGTGCAGTGCCTGGCAGGCAGCTGACGTGCTTACTACCCCACGGTACATGACAATCAGCACTTCCTGTTCCTGTTACTCCCGAGGTTTAAGTGCTTAGCACACAGTGATACCTGTTGTTTTTAGGAATACTTCCTGGTACTAGTACTTCCTGGTGTGAGGATGGACTTGCCGTTTTCCCACAGGAGTTCTTGAACTTGTAGTTTGTTGCCTGCTCCATGGGGACCCCTCAGAGCCTGTCAAAGGCAGGAAAGGGATGTCCCTTTTTGTCCCTTCGCATGCCCCCTCCCTTGGCCAGCCACCTGCTGCACTCTCCAAGCTTCTTTTCCCCCACCTCAGAACATTCTAAATCCTATGAAGCAAAACCAAACACGAATATAAATAATCAAATATAGGTTTCTTTCTAGCATGCACCTGCCAAGAAGTGTAACAGGAATGTGGCATTGTTTTGTTTTGTTTTTTGTTTTTTGGAGGAGTGGGGTTAACCGTGGCTTACTGGCATTTGTTCAGGCTGCTGTGAAGCTTAGGAACGTAGAGCATAAATGAGTCAGGACTGGTCTGAGTTAAGCTGAGATTGGTTCTTAATCTCCCTAAACAAACCAATCAGACAGGCTGAGGCAAGAGGCACGCGCGGGGCCACTGGAACTGGTGGGAATGTCATTGTAGCTGGGGCAGGAGGGGTGGAGACAGGGAACATGCTCCGAAGCTAGCCTCAGGGTGGAGCGACCTTGAACTCCGTCAAAGCAGGAGGAGAGACCCAGAAGCAACATTGCCAGGATCTTAGGACCCTCAGCCTGCTCCCAGACATTGTAGTGGGTATGAATTTTATTCTTGCTTTATTATTATACTTAAATGTAAAATTAAATACAAGTTCAGCCATCTCCTACCAGAATCCTTTTCTTGGGAAAACTTTTGGGAGTAGGTTGGAGGAAGGCAGGGGCTGATAAATAATCCAGAATTTCTTTGGAGGGCTCTTTCATGCCCAGTTCTTACTGGACAATGGTGAAAAGCCCATTGTCTGAGACTGAAACCGCCAGGTATTCTGGGTGGGAGCTTCCCAAAAAACCATGCTTGGCACGTCACTTCCCAGGTGTTACCCACACCAAAGGAACCAAGGGGCAGGACGTGCTTCCTCCTGCCACCCTTCCAAACCCACATCCTTCCAGTCTTTGGAACTTCCCTCCCAGCAGTTGCCACTTTGAGGTCACCCACTTAAGTCCCTCAGTTTCCTCATTGATAAAATGAAAACAGTGGTCATTGTCTTCCTCATAGGGTCGGGTAGTAGCAGAGAACAAATGAGTTAATATAAATAAAGCTCTTGGCACAGTGCTTTGCACAAAGTAAGTGTTGCATCCATGTTAGCTTTTATTAACATCAGACTGCTCCCTAACCCTCAACACCACCTTAGCCCCCCAATCCCGCATTCCTCTTTCAGCACTCCCAATCTAAACTTTCAAAAACAGAGGCCTCTTCCTTCTGCCCCAAGGGCAAAAAAATACTTACTTTCAAGATTCCAAGGTTCCAAGCTCTGCTTTGTTCTTGAGGGAGAAAAAGGCCAAAAAAAAAAAGCATTTCATTTTTACCAATTCATCTACAGATAAAAGGAGAAACAAAAACTAAAACCTCAATATCTTCCCCAGCAGCTGGAAACCTAAGAAAAAAGAGGACCCAGTTCCCCAAGATGGGAGGCCGGGCACTCATTCACTTGTTCATTTTGTATTAAGCACCTACTGTATACCAACAAGATAGCCTCCCCCCCTGCCCTCAAGGGGACCCTGGCTGCACATTAGGATCACCTGGGGAGCTTTGAAAAGCACCAAGCCATCCAGACCCATTAAATCAATCTCTTGGGGTGGGACCCAGGTGACAGTATTTTTAAAGTCCCCCAGAGGAGTCTAATATGTAGCCAAAGGGAGAGCCAGTGAACTGGTAAGAGAGGCAAATAAAAGATTATTCTAATCCAGTGTTGCTAGAATAGGCAAGTGATGGATAGTAGGTGAATTATATCTCAATAAAGTTGTTAAAGACACCAAACAAACATGCAAGTGTGGGGGTTACAGAAGCCCAGGGAGGGCAACATGATTCTGACGAGGGGTAGAGGTAGGAATCAGAGAAGGTTCCCAAAGTGGGGGTGGGGGAACTATCCTCTCTGCTTAGGTATCAGCAGTAGCCAAACTTGCTGAGATAATGAAGGGAAAACTGTTCCCTTAATTCTCGTTTGTAAAGCAACAGCTTCTTATATTATTGACAGTATAGGACACACTGCATAATTAAGTCTCTTAATGAGTATCAATAAAATTGGCACATTTTTTTATTTAGATTAACACTTCCCAAGCTTCAGGAATAGCTTTTGGAGGTTCCGTTGGAGCCTGTCGGGAACTCTGGGAAAAGAAGTCTGATATAGGAACAAAAAAAAAAAGCAATTCCTGGACAAGAACAGCTCAGTGGCAGCCTTGACTCATCATCATCCTTTCCCTTCTCCCTGGGTCTGAGCAGTCAGCAGTCATGTTCGGTCTCCGTGACAAACAGACTCCAGATAGGGCGCCCAGTAATTCCTCCCCTCCCTGTGCTTGTGTGCCACTCCTTACATCAGGAGGTGGGGTCTGTCTTCCCTCCCCTGGGATCTGGACTGGCCTTTGACTTGCTTTGAACAGCAGAAGATTGTGGCAGCTACTTTCTGAACTTCCAAGCCCAGGCCTGAAAAGGACTGGCATGTGTTACTTTGTCTCTCTGGAGCCCAAATGATGCCATGCTGCAAGGAAGCCTGTGGCATGATCAGAGCTTACGCATGTTGAGAGGCCTGGGAGGATGCTATGGACTGAATTGCATCCACCCAAAACTCATGTTGAAGTTCTAATCCCCAATGTGACTGTATTCAGAGATAGGGCCTTTATGGAAATAAGGTTAAATGGAGGTCATAAGGGTGAGGCCCTGATCTGATAGCATTAGTTTCCTTATTAGAAGAGGAAGAGAGACCAGAGCTCTCTCTCCATGTGCATGCACCAAGGAAAGTCCAAGTGAGCACAGAGCAAGAAGGTCTTCAAGCCAGAAAGAGAGCCTTCCCAAGAAATCAATGCTGCCAGAAACTTCTTGGACTTCCCAGCCTCCAGAACTGTGAAGAAATAAATTTCTATTTGTTTAAGCCACTCGGTCTGTGCTATGTTGTTCTGGCAGCCTAAGCACACTAATAGATAGGATGAGATGCCCACTTAGAAGGTCTACTCCTGCTCCCAAGTGAATGGAGACATATGAAAAACCCCAAGTGAGACCCCAAGCAGAAAATCGCCCAGCTGAGCCCTGGCCAAACATCTGACCTACAGAATCATGAGGAAATGCATAAGTCATTGTTCTAAGCCACTAAGTTTTGAAGTCTTTTGTTATATAGCAATAGTAACTGAAAAAAATCCTCCTTTGGCACCTTCTCGTTCCACTGTATGGCATTTCAGTCTGACCTAACTAAGCCCATTTGCTCACACCCAACTATTATCTGGGCAGCTATTAGCAGCCTCCCAATAGGGGTTTTTAACCGGAGGGTCACGGAATTCAAGAAGATCCATGAGCTTGGGTGGGGAAAAACAATAACATCTTTATCTCCATTAACCGAAATTGAGTATTGTTTTAAATTATGAATGATGCAACAAACCACAGTAGCATGAGTGCTTGTGACTTTGTCAGTGATAGAAATCACAGGTAGATTTTTTCATATCATATTACAGTGATTAGCAAGTATCCTAAAATATATTGCATGCTTATCACTACCCACTGCTAGACCTTACTATTTAAGATACCAAGAAAGAGTTACATATATTATTATAATAAATTTGTTCATTGATATTTTGATGACTGTACTTCGATGTAATTCATTTCCTCTACAATACTAGTGTTTTGTGTTATGCATTTAGAACTATTATCCGGCTTCACCAGTCTGCTAGAGGGGTTCATGGCCCTAAAAAGGAATAAAAACCCCTGAACCAGAGGTGGGCATAGGCCAAAGTTCTCTACTCCACACATTTCCCACCAGGTTGCATTGAAAGTCCCAGACTGAGTCCTGCCATCTCTATAGATATTTATTAGCAAGTTGGCACTAAAGCAGTTCCTACAACTTATTCTGGAAGTGAGTTCAAGTTCTAGTTCCCTCTATTTTTAGGAATTCCCACAGCATCTCATCTGAAAGTCTCATTCGAGGCAAATATTCTAGTTACAGGTTTCAGCCAACTTACATCTAGACACTAAAATTCTGCCTTAGGCACTTTTCCAAAGATCATCATACAAATAGTTTGAATAAGAATATAAGAATGGTTAACACTTAATGGAGAACTTCCTACTTGCCAGGCACTATTCTAAGTACTCAACATGAATTAACTCACTAAGCCCTCCAAACCACCAGATGAGGTAGGTATATTATTATACCCATGTTGTAGATAAAGAAACTGAGGCTCACATAGGCTAGTAACTGGCTCAAGATCACATAGCTTCTAAGTAACAGAGCTAAAGGTGGAGCACACCAATTAAGTCAATCTCTGCTGGTGGAACCCAGGCATTTTTTTTAAGACTTTTT
>NW_017731418.1:2392673-2394046 GCF_001890085.2 Hipposideros armiger
CCTCTGGCGTCCCAAGCCAGCTCTTAACCATCGTGCCACTTGGCCGGCCCCCAGGCATTTTTTAAAGCTTCCTGCTGGGTGATCACAATGTGAAGCCAAGTTAGAGAACTTATGCATTCTAGGGCTCCCTAGATTCTTAAACTCTGTTCACGCAAGAGCAGGAATCTCTGTGTAATATTCCAAGCTCAGCTGCACATCTGGAACGCTACTGATGTCACAAATGAAAAAATAATGTCTAGCATCCATTATGTGAATTCACAAAGCCCCTGACATTGATCCAAGATAAAAATAGCTGAGAACCTGTGGTAACCACCTCAAGAGGCTGGACTCCTGATGTGAAGTGCTAACCAGTCCCCCCTGGACTGTTCCGAGTAGAACACCTAAAATGTTAACTGTCTCTAGAGAATAGCTTAAAACTAACCTACATACTTTTACGTATTATATTATCCCTGTCAAAATATTTTAATTAGATTATAGACAACATTACAATCACCTTCACTCCCCTCTTATGTTGTAAAACCTAACAATTGTCCCCACCTGCCCTATCGTCACCAGTTAAAGCTTCCCAAATCACCTAATTAGTAATGTTCATAGCTCTTTTTTTTTACTACCAAATCTTCAACAGGTAACTACAAGATCAGGTGGTATTTCCTTGCTCCTTGAGATAAAAATAAGGTCACCTGAAGTGACCCGTTCCCCTCCCCCTTCGAACTTCCCCACCGCCATTCTGTCAGGGTCTGGGATAGTTCACGGCTGCTGGCAGAAGACACAAGACTCCAAGGCCAGAGACAAAGGGATTTATTACTCACAGCATAACAAGAAGCAGAGCATAATTTGGCATTGGTTCTCATGTCTCTCAAGTCCTATGGCGGGTGGCATGGAGGGGCCTAGATGGATGCTACACATACCATGGTTCTGCATCACAGTCGAAGAGCATCGCGCTGAAGGAACACATATCGTCCCCTTTAACGCTTACAATCCTAAGAGGTAAATATTTACACCAGCCTCATCATCCTCCCACTTTCTAGTGGAGGAAACTGAGACACTAGGGCTACAAACAGTAGAGCTAGGATTCAAACCCTACCCCACCCTTGTGGTAAGCAAAATGATGGGCTCCCAAAGATATCCAGGCCCTAATGTTCAGAACCTATGAATATGTTACTTTGCATGACAAAGGAGACTTAAATTAAGGATCTTGAGATAAGAAAATTATATTCTGGATTATCTGGCTGGTCCCAAACATAAGAATGCTTATAAAGAGAAGGTTAGAGTCATACATTGGAAGTTGCTGCTGGGTTTGAAGATAAAGGGGCACAAGCCATGGCATATAGGAGGCCTCCAGAAGCTGGAAAAGGGAAATAAGTAGAATCTCC
>NW_017731418.1:2394986-2396901 GCF_001890085.2 Hipposideros armiger
TTTTTTTCTGAGCCTCAGTTTTCTCATCTATATAATGGGGATGAAGTGAAGAATAACCACCTCTCAGGACTGCAGGAGGAATCGAAAGAGATAATAATATGCATGAGCTTCTTTTGCAAACCATAACGTACCATTCAAATAAAAGAGGTGAGCATAATTCCTGGAGAAGTCAGCTGGGGTGGAATTGAGGAAAGACAGCAGTAGGGTGGCCAAAATGTGGACACAGCAGCTAGAGTGAGGAGCACAGACCAGCACGAGGTGCGTCCCTCGTGCAGCATGTGTTTTGGGTGGTGGCTCTGGGCTGGCGCTGTGCGAGGCACTGGACACTCAGTCCTCAGGCCAGCCCTGTCTGCCCTGGGGTGTCAGATTCCTTTTTCTTAGAGAAAGAAGAAGTGGAGCCTTTGAGGAAAATACAGGAGCATTTCTAAGAGCCCCTAATTCATTTTCAGCAACCACAGTTGAAATGCTGAGTGCAGGATTTCCGGCCCAGAGTGTATCAGCTGATGGGTTTTCCAGCAATCAGTGGCCAGGCCTGTGAAGTCAGCTAGGAACCTAATCGAAGAGCAGATGTTTTGTGGTAGAAGAGACGTCTCTGTATCCTGATAGGACGACCAACTCTCCTGGTTTTCCCAGGACTCGGGGGTTTCCTGGGACTTACGGTGCTAAAACCGGGGGAGCCCTAGACAGTGCAGGACAAGTTGGTCCCCTTATTCCCAGGACTCTGCTCCTCCCCTCATCAAATCCCCATTGGGAACTCGCCCCACTTGCCCTTGAATCATGAATTTCAAGCCCTTGAGTTTGGATTTCTTGCTTGAAGTGGAGATTGGCAATGTTTACAAACCAATTGCAAACACTGTCCATTTGCTGAATGCTTTACAGTTTGCAACGTGTTTTCATGTACCTCAACTTGTTTAGTCTTTAGAGCAATTTCAATGCTAAGGAAATGAAAAGATAACAATATTAGGAACACTTGAGGCTACAAGAGACAACAAACATAACTAGAATGGCTTAAGCAAATAAGTTGTATATTTTCTTAAAACAAGAAGTTCAGAGGTAGGCAGCCGCTAGGTTTGACTCAGTAACACAATGATGATAAGGTGGTTTCCTGCCCCTGGTCTTCCCTCATGGTTGTAAGATGGCTGCCACAGCTCTGGGCATCTATTGTAGTAGCCTTCTAGGCAGGAAAGAAAGGTGAAGGAGCAACATCAGTGGAATTCTGCTTATGTTTCCTTGGCCAGAACAGTGTCACACGGCCCTCCCAACTGCATGGCCATTATAGAAATCAAGTGTTTAGCTTTCAAACCTCTAGAGTAGAGGAAGGTAAGGGATAAAAGGTTTGGGAATGGTGTTGAATGAGTCACCTACAGTATCTTCCACAATAGAAATAGAGGACTATTTATTAGCAACTAGAAGGGGCTAGAATGACTTAGGGATCCAGTCCCTAAGAATCACCTGAAGATCTTTTAAAATAACAATGCCAGGCTTTACCCCAGGCCACTTAAATCAGAATGTTGGGGCATACATCCTGGCATTGTTATCTTTAAAAGCTCCCCACTGGATTAAAATGTGTAGCCAGTCTTCCAGAACTGCTCTGTCCAATATGGCAGCCACTAGCCCCGTGTGACTATTGACATTAAAATTAATTAAAATTAAAAGTAGAAAAGTTAGCTTCTCAGTCACACTGGCCACATTTCAAATAGTCAGTAGCCATCTGGGGCTGGTGGCTGTGGTATCGAACAACACCGATATGGGACATTTCCACCATTGCTGACAGTGCTGTGATTGGACGGCGTTGGTTCAGAGGAATGTGAGAGAATCTGTTCAGAATTTCAAGGCCCCTTAAATCTGGCCCGATTTAAGTGGGGTAAATCAGATGGGCCTGACCTGAAGGCAATAGAAAAGAGTGGCTAAGGGC
>NW_017731418.1:2399101-2400403 GCF_001890085.2 Hipposideros armiger
TGTCTCTCTCATTGGGCAAAGATCTTTGTGCATTGAGACAAGCCCCTCCAAACCTATCTGGCATTTTTGGCTCCACCCCCTGAACTGGCCAAACAAAGCAGAGAAAGGAGCTGCCATAAGGTTGTGTTTTCTCCAGGTCCCATCTCCCCATTTCTTGTGTCCTCCTCAACTCACCTTTTTCCTCCCTGTTTAGACCAGTGGTTCTCTCAAACTGTAGTGTGTCACTAATATCACCAGGACAGTTCATTAAATCCCAGAGTGCTGAGCTCCACCTCCAGAGTTGGCAATTCAGGATTGAGGTGGGGCCTGAGAACTTACATTACATTCCTAAGAAGTTCCTAGATGATGCTAAAGACGTCGATCTCATCAGGGACCACACTTTGAGAACCCATGAGAAACCAATAGGAAAGGTGAGGGACTAGGAAGTCCTGGTGTTAACTCATTGCATCGCGCAGAGCATAAGCTCTTTAGGTCTTGCTGAGCCTGAACCTTCAAAACACAACAATAAATGTATAATTACAAACTGAAATGAATGCTATGTATTGATAGGAAAACAGCTTGTTTTCAGAGAGCCTACAAGAAGCCCTGGTTTAGGATGAAGAGGGTCTGCTCTGAGGACACAATAGTAGCTGAAAACACATAGAATAATCCTCGGTGTATTTTGAGTGAGGATACGTAGAACTAACTAGGTGAGGAGCCAGCAGAAAGCATTGCTGGAGGGGGGCCCAGTTTATACCTTGGCGACACATTGCCAGGGAGAAAAGCGAGAGAAAAGGAGAGAATATGGTAAGTAAGAGTGTCTAACCCAAAGAAACCCACTACCAACTGTAGTCTCAATGAGACTCACTGATAAGAGGTCAGAACAGACAGGTAAGCCCTTCCTTCTCGCCACCTGTGCCCTGCCCCTCCCCTGGCATCCCTCCCACCTGCCCCAGCACCGTCAAGTCCAGCTGCTGGGTGCCCAACCTTCCTTGACTGGTCTCTTCATTGCACCTTGTTTCAGTGGTTGATCGCTATGTAGCAAACTCCAACATTTAGCTCTCACAATTCTGTGGGTGGGTTGGTTGGTTCTTCAGCTGGGCTCACTCATGCAGCCATACTCAACCGGCAGGTGGGCTGGGGCCCCTGGGCCATCTGGGCTGGGCGTTTCTTTCCAAATGGCGCTTTCTTCTCAGGTTCTTTGTTCTATGGCGGTCTCAGGGCAATTCCAGGAAGGTGAGTTGGGAGGCGCAAGGCCTCCTGAGGCCTGCGCTCCGGAATAGACCTCTTATCACTTCTGCCACATTCTATTAGCTGAGGGAA
>NW_017731418.1:2401973-2407681 GCF_001890085.2 Hipposideros armiger
AGCCCTGAGGGTTGCCCAAGGCCACACAGTTCATACAAGAAAGAACTGGGAATCTAGCACTAGAGAGTGCCTGGTTTTAAAAGTGCATTCTAGTTACTCAGTCATAAGAAAAGATGAAACATTGCCATTTGTGACAACATAGAAGGATCTTGAGATTATCATGCTAAGAGAAATAATTCAGACAGAAAAAGTTGAGAACCACAGGTTGTCACTCATATGTGACTATAAAACTGAAAGCAACAAATGAACAAGACAAAAACTCATAGACACAGACAACAGTTTAGTGGTTACCAGAGGGAAAGTGGGGAGTGGGAGAGGTAGGAAAGGATAGAGGGGGTCAAATATATGGTGACGGAAGATTTGACTTTGGGTGGTGAACACACAATGCAATATACAGATGATGTATTATAGATTTGTACCCTTGAAACATATATAATTTTATTAACCAATGTCACCCCAATAAATTTAGTAAAAAATAAAAACAAAATTTTTAAAAGTACATTCTAAAACTAGGTGCACTATTCTAAGAATATTGGCCAAGTGAGCTCAGTAAATCCAGGAAGGCTTCTTGAAGGTGGGGGTTGATTCCACAGTATTTATAGGATAAGAAGAATGTTTTCTTGGTAGGAGCAGGCAGAGAAAACCAAGAAGGGCTAGGAGGTCCATGGGCACAGCCGTTTGCCTTTTTCTATTCCTCACTCATCTGGCCTTAAGTCAGCGAACTTGAAAGAGCAACTGCTTTAGTTGGTTCCAGGGAAAGATGGTTCCAAAGAACATTATCCCGATATGCTGACTGTACCAGCTATCTTCGCTGCTGGGAAAGGCGCACCCGTCTCGGCATATCAGACCTTTAGTAAGAGTTCACGGTCAGTTATCAAGGTGCATTACTTTCCGTATAGGTGTTCAGTGAATGGCAGGAACACCATCCACTGTAGCTAAAGGGCTCCTTCTCCATCTGCATAATTCTTGACGCTGTCAGTCGGCGTGACATGTGTGCACTGGGCCTCTCACCACCATCTGGCAGCCTCTTTGAAACCACAGTTCCCCCTGCACTCCCCACCCCGTCCTCCATCAGAAGTGGGGTCCCGAGCCAAGACTGTCGGTAAAGCAAGATCAGGATGTATGGATGCCTGTGCAATGACAGCCATGATTTAGCGGCGTCAATTGCTTTCTGACATTTTCATAGCTTTTCCTGGCTTTACCTCTGTGGCGGGCCAGTTGAGAGCTGCAGGAGGCAACAAGCAGAAATTGAATTTTCCACAGTATGCTCATTTGAGAGGCTCATTCCTCAGTTCTATAGGCAGCTACCTGGGAAGTTTCCAGCAGCTGTTACTGCCCCCGCCCCCATGCTCTGGCCAACTCCCCTGAGGGGAGCTGCCCCCACCCAGGAAGGGCAACTTGGCTCTGGGGACAGACAGGTGTCCCCAGAGTGTGCTCTTCTATGTGGCCATGACAGAGGTCCTCCCCTGTTTATCCTGAGAAACCCAAGAGAATTTCCCATTTTGTTGACAATTGAGCCACACAAAGACTCTTGAGGGTGTCGTGGTGAGTGTGATTGTGAGGAAGACACAGCAGCACCCACACTTGGCCAGTTGTCTACATCTCTCAATCACGGACAAAAGAATGTTCTCCCACAGAGAGGTTACACAAGAACCAGGAGGGAAGGCGTGTTTCCTTTGCCATCTGGTTGACACCAGAACAATGGGCTAATGCGAGCGTGTGCAGGTGAAGTGAGGGTGCCAGACAAACTGGTTTTTTGCTTTTGTGTAAACCCTAAATCCACTTTCTTTGATTATTTCACTGTAACATCTATGAGGTGGGTGTCGCCCTGAGTGATGGCTCCGGAGCTTTGGTGTGTAAAGGAATTTCCTGGTGGCTGTGCCAAGACCTGTCCAATCATCAGAGGTTCTGACTCCATTGCTTTGAGACGAACTCAGGGAAATGCATTTTGAACAAGCACCACACAGGGTTCTCTTGTAGGTGCTTTTCAGCTGCAGTTTAAGAAATGTGGTTGCTATACTCAGTCCTTTCCTCCTGCGTTGACTCTCTCCTTGAGGGCTACGCAAGGATGCCAACCAACTCTGGCGTATTCCATGCTTCCTTTTTTCCACCCCCTAGACCTCATGTCTGCTCCCAGGACACATCCTCTACAATCCACCCCGTGGCATCCCCCTCACTTTCCTGTTTATCTCTCTCCCATAGCATTGCTTATTTCTCTCCAAAGGCAGGTGTCCCCCACACTAGGTCACACAACTGGGTCTCCCTGTGGGCAGTGGTAAGAACAATGTACCTAGCATGGTGACTGGCTTTATAAATATTCTTGAGCAACTGCATTACACATATAATGGGGGTGCCAAAAAAATGTACATAAGTGGACACTTTGGTCAACCTTGCCCAAGCAGTAGTTCGCTGTAATCAGAAGTGTCTGGACACTGATGGTAACCACTTTGAACACCTCTTGTAATTGCAGAAGGCAAATGTGACTTGTATTCATCTTTTGTTATTGGTATATATTATTACAATTTTAATAGTTTTTTCCATCCTTAAAACATGTATACGTTTTTTGGCACCCTCGGTATTAAGTACTAAACTTGCTTCAAGCCCTAGGCTAGCTACTAGTGAGGAGAAGAAAGAAGGTAGACAAATAATTTTAACCCAAATTGAGAAATGGTGCTTAAAGTATAAAGCATTGAGCCTGTTAGATCGGGAAAGACTGAGAACAGGAAAACACCCAGCTTTGGCAGAGGTCAGGAGAAGCTCTGACAACCTGTGTAGGACTGTACATAGTTACAACCGTTCTGGATGGCAATCTGCCTATATGTGACTAAAGTCAAAATGTCTCTTCCTTTGGATCCTAAAATTCTCATTCTTGGATCTTTTCCTAAGGAGATAATAGAACGAGAACACAAAGCTGTTCACCTGGGTTATTCCCCAAATATCTACCGAGAACTTGCTCTGCACAGGGCATGGAGCTAGGTACCTGGTAGAGTGTGACTTGGGGACAGGAGGATGTCAGCTCGTAGATGCGTCCAAGGAGAACCACCTTTGTGGGGTGCTGACCTGGCCATGTAACAGGATCCTAAGCAGCCATTTAAAGTGTTGCTATGCATCTATAATCATTGCTGGAGGAAGCTCTCTGTGACACTGGTGAGTAAAAGAAATGCAAATTGGGAAACGGAAAAGGTCTCATTATGTTGAGCGACACCCAGATGTCTACATGAGTATATACATAGAGAAAGGTGTCACAAACTTCACTGTCAACTGTCAGAATGTTCAAAGGATGAGAGTTTTACATTCTTCTTTCTACCTTTGTGTATTTACGTTTTCTACAAGAGCATATACACAGAATGCAAATATTATCTTTGTAAACAGAATGAATGAATGAATGAATGAATGAATGAATGAATGAACGAATGAATGAATGAGAAAAAAGCAAATTAGCATCAAAGTTCAACCAAGGAACTAATTGCCTGGGAAGGCCAAACAGTCTTTGCAGAAGACCTGGTACCCACTCCCTCACTCCCTCACACAGGAGCCTGGGAGGACTTAGGCTTCTGGTGGTTGTGACTGGGGCACACGTAGTAGGTGTCCTTGTGCATTTGTGTGCTTGCTGCCTTCCTGCTGTGTCCTGAGGTGAGACACTCTCGCCTCAGAAAGCCTCATGGGTCTCCTCTGATTCGACAACTGCTGAACCCCAGGACCTCCCCCCACCTCTTCCCACTCTGAGACTCTAAGAAGCAGAGGCGGCCATCAAACAAGTGAAGCTCATCCAGGCCCCATGCCAGGTTGGGAGTTGGCTGGCTGGCCCTGGCCCTGGCTTGTTGTTTCATATCTGCTGAGGCTCGGTTGAACTGGCCGACTGATGAGGCACAGCTGAGGCAGTTAAATCTTCCCCAGCAACTGCGTGTGCTGTCAGGATTATTCACAGTAGCTTCGGTCCCTTGCCCAAGACCCCTTTTCCCCAAAGATACCCTTCCAAGCCGATCATGGCTAATAAACCCATACCCAAATTGATCTCACAGCTGTTCGTCAAATGCGGTGCCAGCCTCCTCATCCGAGCCAAGCTGTTTAGACTTGCAGTAAGTCGGGGCAATTTTTCATCTGGAGTTTGTCATTGGTTTCAGAAACTTTTCTCACTCAGCAAAAACTCTTTTTAAGACTTCATTTTGTTTAGAGTAGTTTGAGGTTTACAATAAAATAGAGAGGGAGGCACAGAGATTTCCCATATACCCTCTGCCCCCACACATGCATAGCCTCCCCCATTATCATCACTCACAAGAGGTACATTTTCACCAGAGATGAACCTACATTGACACATCAGAATCACCCCAAGTCCATAATTTACCTTAGGGTTTACTCTTGGTGTTGTACATTCAATGGTTGGGGCCAAATGTATAATGGCATATATCCACCATTATATCATACAGGTATTTTCACTGCCCTAAAAGTCATCTGTGCCCTGCATTCATCTCCCCCTCTCATCTCCCCACCCCGGCACCCACAGATCTTTTTATTGTCTCCACACTTTCAACAAAGGCTTTTCAGTAACACATCTTGGCAATATCATGAGTTTGGAGAACTGGCTTTTTCCTACCACCAGATATAATAGCAAAAGAGACCCCNGGCAGACACGCAGCGATGGGTCCCAGTCATTAACTGGCTGTCAGGTTCTTCAGATGATGGAGCTAAAAATAGCGCGCTATAGATAGAACCTTCTCCCACGCAGGCAGGCACAGGCTGCAGATGGAAGTGTGGAGAAGGGGCTGTAAGGCTCTCTGTCTCCCCTAAAGGAGGGTTCGTGCCCATCTCCAACCCCCCTCCGCTCTTGTGGGCAATGTCCTGTGCCTCCAACAGCATCCCCCCCGCCTGACCTGCAGATGTGCCCAAATGTTCCAAATCCGTGCTGCCAGGCAGGGCGCACAGTGGCGGGATTCATTTGTATGCCGCACCCTGGATAAAAGTGATAAGGCCCCAAACACTCCAAGGAGACGCACAGATGAAACCCGGCGCTCCTCGCTCGCTCAGGAGGCGAGCTATTTATAGAATCCAAATATCAGCATTTTCCACCCATTTACACAAAGCAATTTCAGCCTTTTCAGATGAGAAAAGAGCAGCCCGGGCTGTCATTCATTCCGGTGCTGGAATCACATTTAGGGGCAGGAAGCCCTGATTTTATAGGAAACCTGGAGGCAGGCTCGGATTAAAGATCAATGGCGACATAAAATGGAGACTGTCATATTTTTGCTGCGAACATGCCCTGGTAATAATAATAAAAAGAAAATGTTGTTTTAGTAAATAAACTCGGGGAGATGTATTGCTGGCTGCTGTTTATCCCCAGGCCTCACCCTGAGCGCTTGGTGCAAAGGACTTAGGGAAAAGGGCCACACAGCCATATCGTGAGAGTCCACCGCTGAGCCCGCCAGCTGCCCGCAAGCCTCTGACACACCCTCACCTTCAGAGCCAACGCTGCTGTGCTGGGCACTTCTCTGCTGAGGTGCTCACTTTGCTGCTTCCTTAAGAAAAGTATGAAATGCATGCATTTCCTAATAACAATGAGCCTGACAGCTGAGCCGGCTGGCTAACAGTGCAGATCCTGAGGACAGGCAGACTTGGGGTCAAGCAGGGGCCCTGCCACTCCCCAGCTGTGTGAGTCTGAGAAGTTACCTAGTTTCCCAGAAGTTCAGTTTACACACTGTTAAACAGGAGCA
>NW_017731418.1:2416566-2435284 GCF_001890085.2 Hipposideros armiger
TGAGAGAGAAAAGGGGGACAGTAAACATACCCCCATCCCGCCATGGCTTCTTTCCATCAAACTGAGCCACAACTTCAGACAACATGACCCAGATGTGAGAGGGAGGCTGGAAATTAAATACCAGTTGATCAACTCAGTACTAAGCAATTGGGGAAAGAGGAGAAAGGTGGTTGTTTGGAACAAGGTATCTGGTGGTCCATGAGGCCAAGGGCTGCAGGACTCTTTAAGGCAACAGCAGCACAAGTCCTAGAACCAACAGCCACAGTGGTGGTAAGAAATAACAATTATAACAGCAAGCATTTGTGGAGAGGTTGGCCCTTTAGGAAGCATGTTTGTATATGTAATCCCATTAGCTGAAGATGAAAGATAGGTTTTCCCTTAGATGCATAGCACCCAAGAGCCATGCAGGATTCATTCATTCATTCATTCATTCATTCATTCACTTATTCACAAATACTTACAGAGCTCCTACTTTTTTTCTAGGCACTCTGCTAGGTGATTGTATCAGCCAGGGTTCTCCAGAGAAACAGAGCTGATAGGATGTGTCAAATATATATGTAAAAGGAGAGATTTATTTTAAGAAATTCACTCATATGATTATGGAGGCTGGCAAGTCTTTCAAATCTGCAGGGCAAGCTAGCAGGCTGGAGACCCTGGAGGAGTTAATGTCACAGTTCAAATCCAAGGCTATCTTCTGTCAGGATTCCCTATTGCTCAGAGGAGGTGAGTCTTTTGTTCTATTCAGGCCTTTGTTTGATAGGATAAGCCCCACTTACACTGTGGAGGGCACTATGCTTTATTCAATGTCAACAGATTTAAATGTTGATCTCATCCAAAAAACACCTCAGAGAAACATCCAGAATAACATTTGACCAAATATCTAGGCACCATGGTCCAGCTAAATTGACACAGAAAATTAACTATGATAATATTGAAGGAACTGAGCTGGATAAAACCAGCCCTCAAAAAGATCATAGACTAGTGGTAGAAGCAATAGTATGTACTAGAATAGTAGTACAATGTAGGAAGTGATGTGTGCTATAAAAGAGACACAAATAACAGTGCTACAAGTCTGAATGCATTTCCTTTGACCATGGGGAGGAGGTGAAGGAGTAAGGGGCTCAGGAAGGCTTTTGGGAGGAGGAGAATTTGAAGTGGGATCTTGAAGGATCAGTAGAATTTGGATGGGTGCAGTGCACATAAAAGAAAGAATATGACACCAAGTAGATGGAAGAGCATGAGCACAGAAAGATTTAAATCTGTTCGGTCAGCAGCCAGGAATTTATTGTAGTTGTGTAAAGTATTAGTAACAACAATATGGCAATCAACAGAGCAAACAAAGGTCATTACACCTGGGTTCTTTTTGCCCTATTCCACCTTTCTGTTTGCTGTAGCCTGACTTATTTCTTTGCATGGTTGTAGGTAACTATGAGTAAGGCAAGTTGTGGGAGGCAGGCACCTACTGTGTTTGCCCCTGCAACCATCCGCTAAATCCCATCAGTAGTTTCTCTCCTGAGACCATTCCCTCTCCAATCTCTAGCCCATACTCTCTAGTTTGCACTCTACCAGTGGCTCTGAGGTGGACCATGTGACCCAGTCCTGAGCCAATCAGAGTCTCACATGCTCACTGCTAGAACGATTGCTCAAGGATGGATATGTGACACCACGGGACCAATTATACCCTGTGAGCTGCATTGTTTTTTACTCTTTTACTCTTACCCCAAATATGAGAAGTGATAGAAGTAGAACTAAGGTCCCCATAGAGTTAGAGACTGAAGCCCACATATTAGGGGGACAGAACAGAGAAGGCAGAGAAGACGGGTCCCGGTAATTTCACACACAGCTCACAGAACATGGAGGAAGTCTGGTAATAATAGGAACCACAACCAGTTATTGAGCACTTACTGTGAGTCAAGCATTAACACATTTTGTCTTTTTTAGTCCTCTCAAGCTTAAAAGGTAGTTTCTATTATCCTCCATTTTATAGCTGAGAAAACAGCCTCAAAGACTTTAAGACACTTTCTCAAGGATTCCCTTAAAAGGCAGCAATAAAATCAAGTTTCAAATGTAGATCTGCCTGATGTTGAGCCCCAAGCTCTTGCCACCTCGGTGGTTCAGAAACACCTGGGAAGGTGCTAAGAAACTACAGACATCTCAGAAATCTAGAGCTCTGGGTCAGCTGGTCTGGAGTGGAGCCCGGCCTTGGTGTTTTCTCAAAGCTCCCGTGGTATTTCTAATGGACAGCCAGGATGGAGAGCTGCTGCCGGAGGTCACGTGAGATGCAGTTCGTATTTCTCTCAAGCAGCTTGAGCCAGTTGCATGAAACCATGTGATTCCAAACTTCCAGCAGCTCAGGGCAACCCTAAGCTTGACTAAACACCTCCATTTGGATTACACGGGTCCAGGCAGCCCCTGACTAATCTAGAAGATACCAGTGAGGGGTGGGGAGAGTAGGCTAGGTGAAAAGAGGAGAATGCGCCTTCTCTTTTCTGTTTGTCCTGTCATTTTTAGAAAACAAGCTTTATAGTACTAGGAAGTAACAAAACGCAGCTGCAGAGGGAAACTGGGGGAGGATGGCTCCTGGCTTGTCACCGCCATAATCCATGTTCCGTTCCACTCCACTTACAAGCACACATTTCCCCGTGATATGCAGGGAACAGTATACACAGCTGGTCCCACCACACACATACCACAGTGAGGACCAGTGGAGGGACCGGCTATGACAGGGCAGGAGCCAGCACTCCGCGTCTGGGGGCTATTTGGTTTTTTAGTTGTTAGAGCGATGGGGGCTGGGGCCGGGAGTCGTTTGCTTGTTTTCTGGGGTTGGCCAAATGTACTCATTCAGAAGTTCCTTTCTGAACATTCTTTCCTGCTTTAAAGAAAAATGCCTGGACTGCAATTTTGTTTTTATGGCCTCTCCCCCAAGATCAGCTTTTATTTCAAAAATAAAACCCCAGCACAAAGGGTAAGGAAGCTTGCAAACCTTTTGAGGATGGCTGTATTATGTGGGCTTTCATTAAAATGCTTCTGCAATTCCCATGCTATCAGGAAAATGCCTTTTGTGTTTGTTCTAAAAAGTCTCCCGTTTCCTTCTGATCCTGTGGCTTTCTCGTGTCTAGCACAGTGCCTGGCACATATAGTTGCTATTAAACAAACATTTTTTTTTCTGAAAGAGCTATTGCAGAAAAGAATGCCTATTGGCCAACTGGCTTCCTTCTTCATCGGCCAGATTCTACAAGGACTTCAGCATTAATGAACCATGAAATGAGTAACAAACTGTTTGAATTTTGATGAAACATTTCGCCATTGAGAGAAAATTTAAGGGAAAAAATGCAAATAGAAAAACTGTCCTATGTTTGTTATTAGTTTTAAGGTACTTCTACAACCAAACAAAAAACTTTAACACTATATTTATGGGGAGAGTGGGGAGAAAAAAACCAGAATAATAGGTCCAGTGCTGGGGAGGATGGTGTCTATTTCTGAAAGACAACAGAGAGGTGTTTGGTCCTGGGACTCAGCTCTTAAGATCTTTCTCTCAAACAGGTCATTATTCAACAGTCTTTGGCTACAACCACACATGAGTCAACTTACCTGTGCTGTACAGCCAGACCTTCTAATCCAAAAAGCTGATGCAAGTGTCTCTGATGAATATTTCACCAGATCAAGGTCCACTGGTCTTTAGCATTTCCCAAATTCATAGTTGAAAGGTTCATTGAGGAGAGAGGGGGTGAGAGACACCCGTATTCAAGCAAGCAAGTTTATTAACTTGCCAGGCTGAGGCCATGAGAGGCATCAGCCCCGACTAAGGGAAGGGTCTAGTTTTTATAGGGTGGAGTAAGTAACCGGTGGCAATGGCTGGTGGTGGCAACGGCTGGAGGTTTTCAGAAAATTTCTACTTGTGCCAAGCAGGATATGGATGATGTATTTCCCGCTGGGTTTCGCACCAAGCAGGATGCGGAGTGTGCGCCCATTACTGCATGGCTGAGCTGACCTCCAGGGCGAACGGTATCTTTCATTCCAGCCTTTTTTTGATATGAGTTTTAAGGAATAGGGGCGGTACGTCTCTCTTCTGGAGCTGCTTCCTGCTGAGAGGGGCGATGTCAGAGCAGGGGTAGGGGCTGGAGTTAGGGGTACTGTTGGGCTCTGAGGTGGATGACAAGCAGTGATAATCACCGTGTAGCATCATACCTTGAACTGTGTTGTTGGTGAAAGCCTGGAGTCGATCCTGTAGGAAGTGTGTAAGAAGGCATAGCAGGCAGGGGCCAAAAGCTAGGAGTAGAAACAAGACTGTTAGAGGTCCTATTAGGGGAAGGGAAGCAGCCAAGAGGCCCAGTTTGTGGTTAACCAGGAACTCCACTGAGTTTGTCTTTCTTGGATTTTTTGTGCGCGGTCCCTGAGTTTCTTTGCTGCATCTCTAACCAAGCCAGATTGATTGAGATTGAAGCAGCACTGTTCATTAAGGAACAGGCAGAGTCCTCCTTTTTCGGCGGTTAGTAGGTCTAGACCACTACGGTTCTGTAGGGTGACAGCGGCCAATGAATGAAGTTGGTCCTGGAGATTGACTAGGGTGTGTGCAATCTCGTCTAAGGAGTTTTGGAGAGCCTCTGAGAGAGCCTGAAAGTAAGTGAGTGAGATTCCTAGGCCCCCCACTCCAAGGCCCACAGCCGCGGTTATCCCAAGAGCGGCTAGTAGTGGAATGACTTGGACTGCCCTCTTTTGTCTTATTTGTTGTATACTCGGAATAGGGAGTGGTTCATCCGGGGGTACCAGGCCAATATTGGGGGTCAGGTAAACTAGGGTGCAGGTCCCTGTCCAGTTGGTGGGTAGGCAGAGATAGGTATTGGTCCCGCACAGGAAGAAGACTCCTGTCTCGGGTAAGCAGGCCGATATGTGTATGGAAAAAAGGTGAAGAATAGGATATTGTCCTCTGGACTCTGGTTCGGTGCTCCAAACACTAAGGGAGGAAGAGAAGGAAGCCCCTATCAGGGGGGATAGGTGGGTTGTGGAGGTCCTTTTGCATTTGAGTGAGGTGGGGGATATCCAAGGAGTGAGAGTCAGAGAGAGATATGAGCAGTTTAAGGAGGAAGCCTGTACTGTTGGAGGTGCAGTGAACAGTACTGGTTGTTTAAAGAGACCGTTAGCCTCAGGAGAGACCTGGTAATTTACCCGGCGATTTTCCCAGTTTTTGGGGTGTTGGATAGGTATGGTGACATTACATTGGTCCAGTGGAATCTGTCCTATGGGAACCTGTCCATTGGAACTAGTGAAGCAGAGAGGGGCCGTAGAAATTAGAGGGGTATTGAGGGTAACAGGACCATGAATGGGGGGGGGAATTGGGGCCTGGGTTTTAAGGGTGTTTATGTAGGTCTGAAATAGGAGGGAGGCTCGGTTAGCAGCGGAGGATGGGTAGTTTCCAAGTAGGGAGTCGGTGCGCTCAAAGAAGGTGGCTCCCTTTTGGACAGTGAAGGCCAGCCGGGTTGTTAGACTGGGGGCTATGGTTACTGGGATAGGTAACGCCGTGTAGGCTGAGGAGGACAGGGAGAGACATGCCCAACAATTTGGGGCAAGCGAAGAGTTGGCACGGTGAAGTAGTGCCTGAGTGAGATTAAGGGAACGTTCTAAATAAGTGGCTGTTAAGAGGGAGTGGATGGGGAATCCTTCACTCCCAGGTTGAGAGGAAGACAGGAGGATTAGGAGTCCGAGTCGGAGGAAGGGAGGATATTGTGTAGGCCTTGCCCCTGAGTGACCTCCCTGTAAGGGCCTATTAGGTAACCGATTAATTCCCATGGGTAATCAAATTCGCCCTGAAGATGTGCAGTGAAGAGGTGTACAAGAACTTGGTACAAAGATTAAGGGGGCTGTTAGAGAGTATCTCTAGGATCTGATAGCCTGGAAAGTCTGACACAGACAAGGGTTACCACTCATAGGGCCGTTTCTTCAGGGATGGCAGTGAGTCGGACTTTGGTTGGCCCCAGGAGAGTACTGGAATATCTCGGTGACTCGTCCTTGGGGTGGGTTTCTGGATGGGGGGGCCTTTGGTCCGGTTTCAGTTTTCTTCAACCTAGGGATACAGAATCAAGAAGGATGACCCAAGAGCTTGGCAGCAGTGGGGGTGGTGAGTATGACCTGGAAAGGTCCAGTCCATTTTGGTTGGAGATCAGTCAGGTGAAGAGCCTTAAGGAAAACCCAGTCCCCAGGGAATAGGGAAGTGGAGTGAGGGCCTTCATGGGGCCGAGGGAGAGCCTGGTCCGCATGCTCCTTAAGAAGCTGTCTAATTAAACTTAGGGTTGGTAGGTAGTCGCCCAAGGGAGATGTCTGGTTAGAGCTGTTTCCTAACAGAAAAGGCCTACCATACATAAGCTCAAAGGGGCTCAGAAAGGTAGGGGCGCGAGGGCTGCCGCAAAGACGGGAGAGAGCTATGGGCAAGAGGTCAATCCAGGGTCTCTTCACCTCCAGACTGAGCTTGGTTAGCTGGACTTTGATGATACTGTTTGCCTTCTCTACTTTTCCTGAGGACTGTGGCCTGTAGGGGATGTGAAGCCTCCACTGGAGTTCAAAGCCTCAGATACCTGCTGGGTTATTTGGGAATTAAAGGCAGGGCCGTTGTCTGACTGAAGGGAGTGTGGTAGCCCCAAATGGGGAATAATGTCATGTAGCAAGACCTTGGTGACCTCAGGGACCTTCTCCGAGGTGGTGGGGAAGGCTTTGACCCACCCTGAAAAGGTATCTACCATGGTTAGTAGATATCTTGTTTTCTTGACAGGAGGCATATGTGTGAAATCTATTTGCTAATCCTCTTCCAGGAGGTGTCCCATAGCTGGTGTATGGGGAAAGATGGAGGCCGGATGGCCCCTTGTGGGAAGACAACAGAACAGATAGTTCAGGCTTCAGTGATTTCGCGGAGAAGGATAGGAAAATGTCAACAGGTTAGTAGAGGCCTTAGGAGGTGGTATAGAGGCTTGAACCCAATGTGGAAGGATTGATGAATGACTGTGAGGATCTCCCTAGCTTGGGCTTGGGAGAGGATATATCGCCCACTGGAGAGGAGCCAATCTCCTTGGAGGATGGCCCCTTGGGACAAGAGATGTTCCTGTTCGGATGGGGAGTAGTGACATGTATTTGTGGCATGGCGAGGAGTTGTTTAGCTGGGGCGGGGGATTGAGAGACTCATTTTGCCTCTTCATCTGCTTTGTAGTTGCCTACTGAGATGCGGTCCGTTCCCTTTTGGTGTCCCTTACAATGTATGACTCCAGCCCTGTCAGGAAGACGGGCCGCTTGGAGGAGATGGAGAATGAGAGGGGCATTTGTGATGGGGGACCCTTTTGTGGATAGGAACCGTTGCTCCTGCCAGATGGCTGCATGAGAGTGTAAGACATGGTAAACATATACGGAATCAGTGTAGATATTGGCCTTCTATCCTTTGGCCAGAATTAGGGCTCAAGTGAGAGCGATCAGTGCTGCCTTCTATGAGGTTGTCCCTCTGGGGAGGGGGCTTGCCTCTACAGTGTTTGTAAGGGAGACGATGGCATATCCTGCTGTTTTTGTGCCATCCTGAGTGGTGGAGCTCCCATCCATGAAGCAGACGAGATCTGGGTCTGGGAGGGGTTCTGCTACAATGTTAGAAAAATGGGATTTAAGATGCTCTAGGGTTTCTACACAGGAATGTGTGAGGGAGTTTGAGGGGTCAGGAAGAAGGGTCACTGGATTGAGAGGAGGGCTTCTGTCTACCTTGAAGTTGGGTGTTTCTGTGAATATGGTGTGAAACTGCTGTACTTTTGATGATGATAGGCAGCTCATCGCTTTGTAGGAAAGGAGGTCCTGTAGATTGTGTGGGCAGTAGATAGTGTGGTGTCTTGTCCGAAGGTTAGTTTCCTACTTTCCTGTGCTAAGAGGGCAGCTGCCACCAGGGCGCATAGACAGGTGGGCCATCCTTTCACTGTGCCATCTAGCTGTTTTGACAGATAGTCTACAGGCCCAAAGGTGGGCCCCTTGTTTTGGCCTAGCACTCCGAGGGTAATACCTTGTCTTTTGGTTACATAGAAGAGAAAAGGCTTAGATAACTCTGGGAGGGAGAAGGCAGGGGAAGAGAGGAGAGCTTGTTGAAGAGCTCTGAAGGCCGGGACAATGCTGACAGTGGGTCTAAAGCTCTGAAAGGGACCCGTAGCAGCCGGGTAGAGCGGGCGAGCTAAGAGACCAACATTGGGGATCCAGACGCGGAGAAACCCTGCCCGTCCAAGGAAGGAGAGGAGCTCGCCTTTCATGTTAGGAGGGGTGAGATCTCTGATGAGAGCGGTGCGATCTGCCGTCATGGCCCTCTGGGTGGGGGAGAGCTGAGTTCCTCGGTAGGTGATGGTCGGAACGGACAGCTGGGCCTTGGTGGGAGATACCTGGTGTTCCCTAGAGGCTAGGAAATTTAGCAGGGAGGCAATGTATTAGAGGGATAGGGCGTGTGAGGGACTACAGAGAAGTAGATCTACGTATTGTAGAACTGTACTGGGGGCTAGATCGAGGGAGGCCAGATCTGAGGCAAGTGCCTGGCCAAAGAAGTGAGGGCTGTGACCGAAACCCTGTGGGAGGACTGTGCTGGTGAGCTGTATGGATTGTAGGGTGTCGGGGTCCGTCCAAGTGAATGCGAAAAGGTCCTGAGAGTCTGCGTGGAGGGGGATGGTAAGGAACGCATCCTTGAGGTCTATAACTGTGAAATGAGTGGTAGTAGAAGGGGTGAGAGACAGTAGTGTATATGGGTTGGAGACTACGGGGTGAATGGGAAGTACTGCGGAGTTGATGACTCGGAGGTCCTGGACTGACCTGTATGTTCCTTGGGCTTTTGTACTGGTAGGATGGGGGTATTGTATGGAGAATGGGTTGGTCTTAGGAGGCCTTGGGCAAGCAGTCTGTCGATAATAGGTTTGAGTCCCTTCTGATGGGGGAGGGAAATGGGGTATTGTGGCTGGTTTGGGAACTTGGAGGGGCCGCAAAGCTGAATCCTTATGGGAGGATGGTGTTTGGTGACAGGAGTCGCGGTATCCCAAACGAGGGCGTTGACCTCTGAAGGGGGCAGAGGAGGTTGAAGGGGAGATGAGGAGATGGCGGGATCGAGAAGGAGGAGCAAGGCTGGCTCTGGGTGTGGGAGCTGGAAGGAGAGTGAGGCCTTAAACTTGGCAAGGAGGTCCCTTCCTAGCATAGGATCAGGAAAGAGTGTGAAAACGGAATGTTAAAAAGGGCGCATGACAGAGAGGCTGAGATATTAGGCCGTCAACGCCCACAACAGAGACCTGGGAGGGGCGTGTGGGGCCTGAAAATTCAGGCAGGGCGGAAAAGGTGGCCCCTGTGTCTATCAAAAAGGAGATCGGTTCACCTGCCACTAGAAGCGTTGCCCTGGGCTCCGAGGTGGTGATGGGAGATGGGGCCGGGCCGGGGCCCCATCAGTCCTCAGCGGCGAGGCCGAGTGAGCTCGGAAGGGCAGATGAGACTCCTCGCCCGCAGCGGGAAGGAAAGCGCTTCTTCCTGCGGAAGGGCAGTCAACCTTCCAGTGTCCCTTCTACCACAAGGACAGGGTCCGGGTGGGGGCCGTGGACTGGGGCAAACTTGCCCAGTGCCCGTCTTTGCCGCACTTGAAACGTGGTCGGGGTTGGGGGTGGCGGGGTCTTTCTGTGGGCTCCTTGGTGACAGACCTTGTGTCCTGTTAGGAGCTCCCTTTTAGTCGGAGCCCCTGATAGCCGCTGCCAGCAGCTGGCATTTTGCCTGATCTCGGCGGGCCTTTTCTAGTTTTGCCTGTTCCTACTGATTGTTAAAGACCTTGAAGGCCAGGGCTAAAAGGTCCCGTTGAGGGGTTTGAGGGACTTCATCAGCCTTTTTGAGTATTTTTTTCAGCTATCTGGAGATGACTGTGAGATAGAATGTGTATTAAGGACAATGACTCCTTCCCGAGATGAGGGGTCTACCCTAATGTATTTCTGAAGAGCCTCAGTGAGGCGGGATAAAAATCAGAGATAGAGAATGGGACATGGACTGTGATAATGCCCTCTGCTCCAGCCACCTCCCAGAACGGGAGGAGAGGAGCCAGGTGCACCTGGAGAGCAGGTGAATGGGGGGATGGGAAGGGGAGGAGGAGGAGGAGGGCCTGGAAGGGAAGTCGTGTCTTCCTGGGGACTCTGGCCTGAGGGCCCTGAAGTTTCAGAGTGAATTGTCGGTGGAAGAGGAGGGTAGAGGAGAAAGAGCGGGTGCAGAGCACGTAAGGGGGGGAGGGTGCAGTGGGAGCGGGGGAGGTTTGGTGTGCGCTAGAAGTATCTGGAAGGTGGAACAGGATTGGCAGAGGGAAGGACGGGATCAGAGAGCAAAGAAAGCTTGAGCATAGGGGATCTCTGACCACTTTCCATTGCGATGACAGAAGTTATCTAGGTCCCTGAGTGTGTTAAAGTCAAAGGTTCTGTTCTCTGGCCATTGAGACCCCTTATCCAATTTATATTGAGGCCAGGAGGTATTGCAAAATAAAATGGAGAGTTTAGGCCGAATTTCATTCCGCAGGCGAGGGTGCCTAGATTGTACAAAAGGCAGCCTAAAGGCGTGTCCTTAGGCGGGAGAGACAAGGAGGTGCCCATGGCGTGAGTTAGATGTGAGAGAAGGGTGAGGGCAGAAATCCCCTCTAGGAAGAGGATAAAGGGAGGAGGTGTCCCACCTTCTGATATCCTAATCCGACAGTGCGAGAGACCTCTCCCAGGGTGGGGTCCCCAGACTGAGAGGGTCTAGGCCCCATGGGCCGAGGGAGTCTTTTGGCCTACTGCTAGGTCTTGGGCTGATGAGCCGAGACCGAGAGCAGAAGACCCAAATGAGAGTAGGGACTCTGTACTCACCCAAATAGGAGAAGTGGACTAGCCTACTGGTGTCTGCGAGGTCAGCAATGGAAGTGAGAAATCCCCTGCAGGTGTCTCCCCGGCAGGTCCAGGAGGGAGACCAGAGTGCAGATCGAGCCCAAAGTGGGTCAGGGCGATCCAGCACTTTCTTGGTCTTGCCCCTCCCAGTTTCGGCACCAAAATGAAAGGTTCGCCAAGGAGAGAAGGGGCGAGAGACACCGATATTCAAGCAAGCAAGTTTATTAACCTGCCAGGCTGAGGCCATCAGAGGGAAGGGTCTAGTTTTTATAGGGTGAAGTAAGTAACCGGTGGCAACGGCTGGTGGTGGCAACGGCTGGGGGTTTTCGGAAAATTTCTACTTGTGCCAAGCAGGATATGGATGATGTATTGCCCCCTGGGTTTCACGCCAAGCAGGATGCGGGGTGTGCGCCCATTACTGCATGGCTGAGCTGGCCTCCAGGGCGAACAGTACCTCACAATAGTAACCCATGCCCCAAAGAGATAAAGTGGGACTGGCATGATTTGATCATAGTAAACCCATGATCGTACTGGGTGGTCACTCCTTTCTTCTACGTGTATGCTTAAAACTGTCTAATAATTTTACAGGGATTGTTATCACACCAGTCTGGCGTCTCTACAATTGACTCTTTTCTCCTTGAAAAAGAACTAGAAAAACTCTTTTCATCCCTTGCTCTCTCCCTCCACTCCCCAACCTCTTTATTCCTCATGGGACACAGAGCTCTGTGGCCGTGTCAGCAAGTTTTTCAGCGTCCTTGGGTGCAATTTAATAGGTCCAAAATATATGTGGTCAGGACTGTTCCGGGCTTCACATTCACCTGATCACACCCTGTATAATAACAGCAACCTTTACTGAAGAATATATACTGTGTTTGTTGGTCATTGTTCCGAGGGCTTTACTTACAGGCTCACAAGGGATTCTTGCAACAACTCAATGGAGCAAGTATAGCTATTAACTCCCTTGTGCAGATGAAGAAACTGAAGCACAGAGGGTGTGAGTAATTTATCCAAGTTCACACTGCTAAGTAGTTGAGCTGACATTCACACCCATATCCTGAACTACTACACTTCACTGATCTGGCCGTTCTTTGTCACCTTTTCTGAACTTAGCTTTAAAAGCCCTTTATGGAGTGATGAAATTATGGAAATGATTTTTGGTTTTCAGTTAGATTTATTTTTGCATCAGAGAAGCAGTTGTTTTTAAAGCCCATTTAGGTGGTTTTAGCAGCGCTGATTAGCCTCACCCTTACGGAGGTCTAGCCTTCCTCCCATGAGCCCCCTGGTTTCCTACCCCCAAGCTCCTCCTGGCCAAGAGCCCCTCCCTGCTGTGCCCATCTCAGCAACTCACAGGCACAGCTGCTGTTCTTCTCCATTCTTCACCAGAAAGCCAATCAGGCTCCTTTCCTGCCTCCTGACTCATTCACCATCAGTCCTTTCAGGAACCACAGGCCCAGGCTAAGCTAATGGTATCCCTACCAGTCTCTTTCCAGGAAGCATCATCCACAAGGAAAGACTTGGTGTTATGGCTTGTGTTGTGTGTCCCCCCCCCCAAATTCAGATATTGAAGTCCTAACCCTCGATACCTCAGAGTGTAACTTTATTTGGAAATAGGTTCATTGCGGATAAAATTAGTTAAGATGAGTTCACACTGGAGTAGAGTGGGCCCTAATCCAATATGACTTGTGTCGTTATAAAAAGAGGACATCTGGACACAGACACACACAGGGAGACGTTCATGAGCAGGTAAGAAGATGAAGGCAGAGATCAGGGAGAGGCAGCAGAAGCCAAGGAACACGAAAGACTGCCAGCAAACAACCAGAAGCAGGGGAGAGGCATGGAAGCATCTACCTCACGGCACTCAGACGGAATCAACCCAGCAGACACCTTGATCTTAGACTTCCAGCCTCTGGAGCAGGGAGAAAATACACTGCTGTCGGGTAAGCCACCCAGTCTGGGTACTTTGTTACGGCTGCCCTAGCAAACTAGTACACTAGATATTAAATGATAAAGAGGGAAGAAGGAAGTCCCAGTTAATGAAATCCTCCCACTCCCCGATAAGATGCCCCTCCCAAGAGAAGCCTTTCCCAAGCCCCTATAGTGGTCCACAGCAGCGGGGACTGGGGCAGCTCGCTGTGGTAGAGAAGGCTAGGGACCGGTGCTGAGGTGGTGTTGCAAGGGTAGGGTACTAGTGTGTTTACTGTGGTGACTTTAGGTGGACAGACTGTGAAACTGGGCGAAAATAGAGCTATGAGGCTCCGACTCGGGCCCCATCCTGTCCCCCAACCCTGTCTAGGAGAAGTACTCTTCCCATGTGTTTCCATCTCACCTTACACCTCCCTGTCTTCACCTCCATCACACGACTTAATGATTTCCCCATTTGTCAGCTCCCCCACTAGACTCAACTCCCAAGACCTAAGTGAGGTCAGGACTACATCCACGCAGCTAACTGTGCCTGGCCCACCGTGCATCTCTGCTAGGAGTGAATGGAAGGTGCCTGTGCGCATGGGCCGGGGGCAGCCAAAGAACAAAGATGAAAACGTAGAAAGGGAAGAAAAAAAAGAACTGGGATATTTTTTAAAACAATTTTTTAAAGGCGGGGTGTAGAAAGGGGGAGAAAAGAGGAAGAAGGGCAAAGAATAAATGAGAGAAGGGTAAAAAGAGTGCTGTTCTTCTTCTGATGTAGACTGGCACTTCCTTATCTGATATCTTAAGACCAGATGCTTTCCACAGTCAGAATTTTGGGGGTTTTAAGAAAGGTACTGCGGGGCATAGTCCAGATGAGGCAGCGTCCTGTACACAAACACATTGATATTTCTGCAGCAAACAAACACAAAGCAGGATCAATGAAAAGCAAAAAGAGCCTCGCATAGTTTTTCAAGTCAGATTTAGGTTTTCAGAGGTTTGGGGTTTGGGATGTTAACGGAGTGTAGCTCTGTGATGGCACAAAGCCAAGCTGAGACATGACTCTCTTCTCACACTTCTCAATTCTAAGAAGGGAAATGCTTGGGGCAGAGAGCCGTTCCCCTGCTCTTGGGCTCTAAGGTCACACCGGGGTGAGTTTGGGGCGGGGGTTCCCAAGAAACTGTTGGGGACAAACCATTTGTTCGACATATGAAAAGGGCTTTGTTCTCAGTCAAAGCAAGTTAAAGAACGACAGGCCAGGAGAGAAGCCTTCTAACTGAAAATCAAACCCTTCCTTTCGTTCCAGATTCCTCCCCACCTTTCTCCCTAATAAACCACATTTTCCATTGTTCTCCTTTTCTGGGAAATAGTTCTACAGTCACCTTCCCAGCTGCCCAGAGCCCAACTGTTCCAACCTGAAAGACGGTCTGGGCAGTGTCTGTGTGGAACACCCAGGGTGCCCCCAGGGCATCTCCTGGGACCTGCTAAGCGTTGAGAATGTTCCCCTTCTATAAGATTTGTGCTTGAACCTGGCCGAGCTTATTCTTAAATAACTCAAGACAGCTGCAGAGTCACTCAAGGATCCCACAACTTATGCAAGCCTAGCTCCCTCCATCTCACCAAGGGGTAAAGGTTAAAATAGGGCAGAGGATGGAAAATAAGATGCAAAGCCAGAAAGGTCTGGCTTTTAGTTTTGTCCTTGCCACTTGCTTTGTGACCTTAGGCACATGACTTACATCTTTCTGAATTTCAGCATCCTGTCTGTAGAAGGAAAATAATGATTTCTCTTGCAGGATCGTTGTGACAATTAAACCAGATAACCTATGATAATGTATGAAAAGCCTAGGCCCTTAATAAACAGCAATTATTTATGTGTTAACTAATCCACGAACCATCCCATCATGCTTTTTGGAACCAGTGGCCTATTGTTTCCTAGGTGGTAGGCAGGAAAGGATGGGGCAGAGAACTTGGAAGAGTTTTGAGCAAGGCTCCAAGCTTTTCCTGCACTGGTCCATACTCCCCAAACCTGACAATTCCACAGCTTCTGGGGACCCTCCAGGGATTGCCCTGGGAAGGTTGTCCTGAATTGGCAGCTAGTTCCTATACAAGTACGGTTGATCTCAAAACTGCTCTTCCAAGATGTCGATGTTGGAAGCAGTCCATTAATGCTCCCACCAGCTCATTTGTTAGTGGTCTTGCCTACCTAGGGGCCAGTAGACCTCAGGACTGGCCCTGCCTCAGCACACATCCCCCTGTGCCTGGTCACATCTGCACTGGGTGCAGCTCCTCAATTCTTACCAAGTCAGCTGGAATAATGCTTGGCAGCTCACAAGGCCCTCGGGGACAGGCAAGGGAGTCGACCAGTACTCACCATTGGTACCGACACCCAGGGCAGCACAAAGGCCTCCTCCACTTCCCATCCATGTTAGTTTTGGTCTGGAGACTGACTACACATGATCCTTATTATCTGTGCCCTGCTCTTGGCTCCTGGTATCTCTCTGTGGAGTATTCATGGTCCAAGATGGTTGCCTGAGCTCCGGCCATTACACCTGTTTTCTGCTTGTTTCCCAGAAAACTCCCCAACCAGAGAGACTGTTCCTGAGACTCACTGATAGGTGTGGTGATTTTAAATATGTCCACAAATTCTTTGACACTGTAACATGGAAAGGCGGAGCTCTGTGTCCCCTCTCCCTGAATCTGGGCCAGGCTTTGTGACTCACTTGTTACCAATAAAATGCAATGGAAGAGAGGCAGCATGGCTCACATCAGAAAGGTCATGCAGCTTCCAGCCAGTACTCAAGGGACACTTGCTTTTGGGGGACAGGCACCACTTCAGACATCTTATACCCAAGGACTGCCATGCTGAAAATGCCACGCCTGAGGAGGAGTAGCATTGGTATACAGACCACTGGATGGGACTCAGAGGGCCCCGTGTCAGCTGGGTGGCTGTCCCTGAGCAGTGCTTCATCTCTCTAGCCTGTTGAGGGACAGCAGTGACAGACTGTTAAAGTGTGGGCTCCTGAGGCTGAGTGCTGTGATTCACATGCTGCTTTATCCACTCAATGGCAGTGTATCCTCATACAAGTGACTTGACCTCTCTGTGCCTCTGTTTTCCCCATCTGTACAATGGAAATAATAACAGCCCTCATTTCACAGAATTGACATGAAAATTATATTGCTTGAAACATGTGACAGCTTAGATTCATGTCTCATTCCATATTACCTTGTTTTCTTTACCTCATGTCACCAATTGTTTCCTGGAATTATTGTGTTTCCTCATTAGAGTTCACTTTCCATTAGAATGTGAGTGTACAGGGCAGGCACCATGTGTCCAATCCTCACTGCTGTGTCATCACTGCCTAGGAGAATGTGTGGGGTCTTGTATCAGTTTAGATCAAGTTTGTATGTAGCAAATGAACTCATGACAGTAGTATTTTTAAAAGCAGCAGTTTATCTGCCTCTCATGAAAACTGTGTGGAGGTGTGCAACCCAGGGAAAAGTTTTGTGAAGCTGTCATCACCAGAGGCTCTACCTAGCTCCTTTACCAGCTTAGCAGGTCCACTTGATGGCCCAAGATGGTTGCTTGAGCTCCAGCCATCACATCTGAATTCTGTGCTAGAAAGAAGGAAGCACAGAGAATGTGTATTGCTTGTCTTTTAAAGACACTTTCCAGCAGTCCCACACAATAACTCAGCTCACATCTCTTTGGCTTGCCCTTACTAGGTGGCTACACCTAACTCCAAGACAATCTGGGAAATTTAATCCTTTGGAAGGGTGCCATTATTCCCAGTTAAAGTTGAAAAGAAACTAGCGTCACTGGCCAGTGCTCAGTAAATCTCGGTCCAGCAGCTTCAGTCCTTTCTAGCCATGCCCTGGGGAGTCCCAGGGAACTGAAGGCCAGTTGACCTGTCCTTTGGGCCAGCCCTGGCTATCCCAGGCTGTGACTACTGCCCGAGTGAGCGGGGAGTCAGAAGGTAGGGGGCTGGCTCAGGAGAGAGGGGTGGGTGAGGCAGAATCAGCCACTCTTCAGTCCCTGCTCACCCCGTCCTTCCCACACGTAAGGCCCCCAAATCACTGCCAGACCTGTTGCTGGGCCCAGAAGGGATGACTGACAATGAGGCTGTGGATGGAATGCAGATGGCCAAGGACTGGGCTGACCTTCACTTGCCCTTCATTCCAGGACTTCATCTGTTTGGTCAGTGATGGTGCTCGCCATCTACCAGCACAGGATGCAAAATGTCACCTTGCAGCCATGGTCAGTGGTCAGCAGTCCTCTGGGCAGGTGCAGAGATTTCAGCTGACGAATGGGGAACTTCAGGCCAGAGAGGCAGACACCCCACTTGGCCTCTTGGGTCCCAAGAGCCCTGCTCTCACCTCTGGGCAGCATCCTCCCTGGCTCAAGGGTGCAGAATCATCCAAGAAGGCTGGTCTATGGAGGGTTCCAGAAACAGGTGCCAAGTCACAAGCTCCTGCTTCTGAAAGAGGAGAACAGGGAGCCAAGTTTGGGCAAATCTAGGCCAGGTTCACACATGCTGAGCGGACAGACTCAGGACTTCTGCCTGGATTCAGCACCTCAGCAGCTTTCTGCATTCAGAGGCGTCTTCCACCTGCCTCCGTCCTTGCTTCAACTGGTAATGCTGGAGCCCCACAGACAGTGATCCCTCGCGTGGGCCGAATTTCGTGGGGGCCAGGAGTGGAGAGTTTCCAAAGTTTACCGTTTCTTAGTCCTCAGGTATAAAAGGTGCATATTTGGCTAATAGATAATCCCCACCACCACTACCAAGAACACCAGCACTGGTCTCCTCAGAGCCTGGCCTGGAGGTGGGCACGCTGAGGTGTAGGCAGACAGCTCTCCATAGGCTCTGGAATTGTGCTCACAGCATGCTCAGCACCCTGCTACGCACTTGACACCCTTGTCTTGTTCCATCCTCTCCTCAGTCCTATGAGGTACAGACTATTATTATGCCCATTTTACAGATGAGGAAACTAAGGCCAGAAAGCAGAAGCTTTTTATCCTGAGTTTGTGTCAGCGAGCTCAACATGCAGCCTGTTTTCATGTTGTTTGGACTTTTCTTGTCACTGACAAGTTATTATTGTTTAAAGACTTATCTTTGGTTAAAAAAAAACACAAAGTATTTTTGTCCTCTGGGCATGTCTGGATATCCCCTCATCATACAATTTTTCCTTAGCACCAGCTGCGGAAAAGGCTGAGGTTGTTTTAAAGAGATCAGAATCCCTTATCACTGTATTTTGGGAGGACAAACCGTCACCTGAACGTAGCCTCATTGAATCATGACACCTCCCATCTACTGAGGGCCACATGTATAACAGATATTATGCTAGACCCCCTACAGTCATTGGATTTCGTCCTCCAGTCCCTAGAGGTAGAAATCACCATGACTTTTCCCATCTTGTAGACACTGAGGCTTATCTAGATAATCTGCCCCAAATGACAAACATTATAAAGGCAGCCAGCTCTAAAAAGAGGGTCAGCACACAATGACCCATGAGCAAAATCCAACCAGCCTCCTATTTTTGTATGGCCCATGAGTTAAGAATAGTTTTCACAGGGCCGGCCGAGTGGCACTTTGGCTGAGAGTTGGCTTGGGACGCCAGCTCTGAGCAGCAGGGCCCCGGTTCAGATCCCACATGAGGGCCAGTGACGCTGCGCCTTCTACAGCTAAGGTGGTCAACAACAGCTCGACCTGGAGCTGGGCTGCCGTGAGTCGCCAACATCGGCATAGGCTGCAGTGGGGCTGGCCGGCAGCTGGTGTGCATTTTTGTGAGCTGCCGTTAGCCACCGTGACCGGCCGTACAATGGCTGGTGACCGACTGCCTCACCCAGGAAAAGCGCAATGATAATACCAACAAGGACCAGTGAAGCGACGTCCTCCACAACTAGACTGAAGAACAAAAGGACAGCAACTTGTCTGTTCCCCTTCCCC
>NW_017731418.1:2444130-2444950 GCF_001890085.2 Hipposideros armiger
TATAAGGTTGTACCCATTTCACATATGATAAGACTGAGATACAGAGAGGCTAAATATGTGAGCTCACATGGTTAATAATACTAGGGCAGAGCTCTAACTCCAAATCAAATGAAAACTACTTCTGAAATTCAAACAGCGCAATTTAGAAATGAAATCTGCTGAAGGAGGAGATATTAGTCTATTTTATTTCCAAATAAAAGATAAAGCACTTCCTTTAGAAAATATTTAACTTCTGAGCATCCAACTTTCCAGAGTAAACATCCTTCACAAAATGGTTGCTGGAATGTCATCTCCTTCCTATTTTTTTTTTTTTTATAATCTAGCCAACCCCCAACCCCCTGTAACTCATGATTCTAAGTATGACTTTTCTTGCTGATATCTGTGCAAGATGATACTAACTGAACAAAAAAATGGACAAGTAATTCAGTGTTAGTGTACTTTCAGATTTTATCTGTAGCAATGATCAGGTAAAATAATATAATGTACTGTCAATGATTTATTAAAAATTTATTTCATGTAATAAATTATATAATTCATCTTTATTTTTAAACAGTATACACCAAAAATATTTTTGGAAACATCTTTTTCTTTTGGTAAAACAAATATGTTAGCAGGCTGATATCAGCTTCAATTCTAATGGCTAAAATCTCCCACAATTATACAGTTAAACATAGCCTTCACATTTTTCTAAAAGTTCAAGTTGATACCACTTGATAAAAACAAGACACTATAAACATTTCCATATTTTGCCTAAGGCCTTCAACTGAACTGTAGACTATTAGGTGGGAAATTATAAAGATATATTCATTAGCTTTGAACT
>NW_017731418.1:2445298-2448094 GCF_001890085.2 Hipposideros armiger
CATTCTCAGACCCGTTTTCTTACTGGGAATAGTGTCAACGGGGCGTTTCATCAGACCAGTGTATCCCAGGAGCTTGGATGGCACATTTCCAGGTTTCCTTCCCCAAGGAGAGGTTTGTTTTTGCTTTATTTTAGCCTGATTTTTTTTTATTGTTGCTATTTTTGTTTTTCCCTCACAGCTTTCTAACTAAAAGTACTTTCTGCCTTTATGGTGTAAAGGACCCTTTTTATCACCCATGGCCAAATTTTTTGGACGGGGGAATGTGGAATAACACTCCCAAGCTTTTTACCTGGTCAGAAGTTCCTGGTGCTTCCTGAAAGTGCCTTTGTCTCTCTAATGTGATTCTTGAGACACATCAAGCAGACTCTTCCCACCGGATCACACTCAGCTCCTCTGATCTATCGTGGTGGCCTGTCTGCCTCCCTTCTTCTCTGAAAACTGGTTTTTGAGATGGCATTCAACCTTCCCCTCACTGCTCATTAAGCCTGGCCTGGCTGGAACCCAACATAATGACTCAATTCACCTACAATACATTTATTTACAACAAGGTTTCCCTCTATATCGCTAGAATGATGACCCTCACTGCCTTACAGGTCTAATCCAATTTGGGGTTCTAATTTGTAGCCTTATGTTAAGGAAGTTGGTATTGAAACTGAGTTATTAGGCATGAATGTGAACTCAATTCCATGTCTCATGATAAGCGATGAAACTTGGAGCAGGTTGAATCGTAATTTCTCCAGCGTCCTGGAGGGCTGGTAGGGGCCCATGGGGAGTGTGCATGGCTCCATAAACCCAGCAGTATTAATCCGTGGGACAGCTGTCAGAAAAGCACTGTCTCAAGTACTTTGTCCTCTCTCTGCCCTTGTCTAATTTTCACTGGTTCCTCGTGCTGTTTCTCACCTCTTCCCCCCTTTTCAACTAAAATCTACCCTTAGGGGATCTTACTTGGCTCCTGACGTAAACATAAAAAGAAAGGTAATGAGAAAAATGAACACTGACAGCATAAATGGTATCAAGATCTTAGTGTTAATTATTTCAGGTGTGATAATGGTAGGGTAACTTTTAAAAAAATGAGTCCTTTACTTAGAGACACATATTGAAATGTGAGCTACACCTTGAAACAACGCCCAAGATCTGTTTTAAAATACTAGGGTGGGGTAGGAGAAACAAACTTAGCAACCCAAGTGTAGTAGCTGGGTGATTGATTCTGGGTTTCATTATACGGTTCTCTCTACTTTCGTGTATGTTTGAAATTTTCTGTAATAAAAAAGTTTTTGTTTTTTTTAAATAACCAATTTAGGGAAACATCTGATAAACTCATCCAAACTCAGATGTCATTAACTGGTAAGGGTAAATAGCAGTTATCTATTTCCTGATTTAAATTTTTCTCCCGTTTCTCCCTGATTTTTCTCCCGTTTAAATGCAGGAGAAAAAAAAAAAAACCAGAAGACAAAGAAATGAATCCAACAGTGATGAGTCAGGCAGGAGCAAAGGGTAGAGGTGGGAAGGCAGGGGGGCTACTAGGAAAATGGCCACTTAAACCAAGGGCTCTTGTGGATGAAAAAAGGGGCCACATACTAAACCTGACAAGCTCAGGGGAAGCTAGCACGGTGGGCCCTACAAACTCAGGGACTAAAATTAACCACATAAGATGGCCCGAACATAAAAATGCCTAACTAAAAGCAGGCCATGGTAGGTAGTCACCTCCTGGGCCTGTAGCTTCCTTGACAAAGGTCAGTCTTTACCTTAAGTGAGCCTGTCTATTGTCTTTTTGCATCTAAGATAATATCCCTTGAATGTCAAAGTAATGTCTTTTTTAGGACCCCTCAGGGCACAACCACCACACCAGAGCAGACCACAAAACCCCTCGTTTTATCTTGTTCCTCAATACCATCCATCTCTGTGTGCTGTAATTGTTAATTATTAACTATCCTGTACTCACCAATGTAAAAGAAGTATGTATCTTTCCGGTTTTACTTTTTATCCAATCCCAGCGATTTCCCCGCTTTGCTCTCTCCCGCCCCCTTAATCTGCCACCAATGGATTTCATGTAACCCTCCTTAACGTCTCCTTTGATTCTAATATATAAAGTAAGCTGCAAAACTGAGCATTTTCTTAATCCATTGAGATTTTGTTTCCCAGCAATTGTTGTCAGTTTGGCTCAAAAAAACTTCTTAAAATTCTCTCCAGGTTCGGATGTTTCTTACGTCAACACTCTGACTACAGTTCCAGTTTCAATTTTCTTTTTTCGTCTGACCTAATAAGATTTAATCAACATCAGGCCAATAAACTTAACTACATTTTAGAAAAGCTATTTCTGATACTATTTTATTTTCCATTTTTTTGTTAGCCACCCTTTAACAATAGCTACTATCAGAGCACTTGAGCATTTGCAATATATATCAGACTTCTTGCCGGGTGCTCTATCCATGATTTCATTTGATCTTTATTTCAACCCTTCTAGATATTACTATCCTCATTTTAAAGATGAGTCACAAGTGACTTGTGCCAGGTCACCCAGCCACTAAGTGGCAGAGCTAGGGTGGAAGTCAGCCTCTTAATTACTTCATGGTCACTATAGTTTCTTGAAGGAAATTTCCTGAAGGTTGGTCATTGGATGATTGTATACTTCCGTATACTTCTCTCCCCATATACAGACCACTTATCAAAGGTATGCTAAATCATTAAGTCTTGCCCTATACCTAAAAACTAGTAGGTAACTAGTATTTTAAATTACAAAACAGCCAAAACAAAATGATGCCAGACTAAAACAACATAATAATCTGTGATGGCCAA
>NW_017731418.1:2449730-2451093 GCF_001890085.2 Hipposideros armiger
GCATTTTACCAAGAACCTCAGGTGATTCTTATGCACAGTGACACTGAGGCTCTACTCTCAATTCTGAGACAACTTTTAGACAAGGTTAAAGTGGGGGAGAGAACTACAGTATGTAGGCCTCACTGAAAAAGGAAACTTTGATTAAAACCATGCAGAAGGAGGTGAGGGAGTTAGCCAAGAAACCTGGGTTGAGATTTTTGCAGGCAGAGGAGATAGCTGGAACCAAGGCTCAAAGGCAAGGTGTGCCTGCCTGCAGTGTTGGAACGCAAGATGGCGAGTCTGGCTGGAGCAGAGGGGGCCGGGGTGAGGAGTGGGAAGATCAGTCAGAAAGGTAAAGGGGTGGGGGCAGGATGGCCAGATGCTGGAGAGCTTTTGGCAACCCACACGGACTCTGCTTGCAAGCGTTTGAGCAGGTAAGTGAAATGATACATGTCTTAAAAGGGTCACCCTTTTGTTGTGTTGAGAATAGACTGTAACGGGACATGGGTACAAAAATGGCGACTTCTCTTTGTGGAGGGTAGAGGGGCTACTGTGTTAATCCAGACAAGAAACACTGAGAACTCAGACCTGATTGGTAGCAAAGGAGGAGCTGAGAAGTGGTTTGACTCTGGGTAAGTTTTTAAGGTTGATCCAACATGATTTCTTGAGGGATTAGATGTAGGATGTGAGGAAGAGAGGAGTTTAGGATAAGTCCAAAAGTTTTTGGCCTAAACAACTGAAAAAACAGAAGTGTGATCGAGTGGGGAAGGCTGGGGGTAGAACAGGTTTTGGGGGAAGATCAAGGAATTCCCTCTGGCATGTAGAAGTTGAGACGTCCATTAGACCTCCAAGAAATGAGTAGGCAGTTTCGCATGAATGGGGAGTTCAGGAAAGAGGTCTGCTACAGAGGTCAATTTGGACCACGATCAGTCATTCTGCTATAGTCATCTAAGAATAGGGCTCAATATAGTGAACTGCTGCTATGCTTGCGGATCTGTGGTTATATCAAAAACGTTGGTCAGACAATACAATTGACATGGTGGTCATTATGACACAAACTTTTTCGGTACATTGCTCCTGGGTTGTGATGTGAAATTTCAGGTGCATAAAATAATTAATGCACTTTAAATATGTTTGTTTTTTTTAAATTCTCAAATGTAACTGTAAAACAAAAGGCAAGTCATAGAAACCAAAAAAGAAAAACTCTGAAAGTAAAAAAAAGATGGTCATCTAAAATCAACTATATACTTTTTAATTTCCACTGGAGAACAGAAAAAAATCACTGATGACTCCCTCTCAGAAAAAGTGCTACTAAATAAACTAGATAATGAATATATTTTAATTTAATCTAGCACAACTTGGTACAGTATAGCCTTATACAGAA
>NW_017731418.1:2452203-2477699 GCF_001890085.2 Hipposideros armiger
AAAAAAAAAAAAGGCACAAAAGGATGCTGCAGGTCTTAGACCTATATATTAAGAGCAGCCATAAAAAACATATCAACACAATGTGACAGACAAGGAAAAAAAGTTTACAGGAATTTTTAGTTTTGTTTTGTTTTTATGGTTAACAGCATATTCAATTGTTCTTATCAAATTACTCAGAGGTTATCAAACTTCTGAAATGACTAAACTTCTGCATATGTAAACTGTTTTTTAGTTACAAAATAAGGTTGGCCTCATGAAATGCAAATCATAACAAGACCATTTAAGGGCTTGGCAGAAATTAGTACATTTTAGAAAGTAGAAAAAGAAAACACAACTTTTTTTATATGCATCAAATAGATATACATTCAAAAAACTTTCTCCGAGTATAATATGAATGAGACTCATCGGAGGTTATTGTTGTTAACTGCTCACTATTTTCCTCCATGAAAGAACACAAGAATTTAACTCTCATGAGAGCTACTAATTCAATATTAAAGTAATATCACTGGTTAAAAAAAAATTACATTTGTTCAATATAAATTTTACTAAAACCTACGACAGGCAAAGAGTCTATAAATAAAAGCACATCCTGTAGCTTTGGCCTCTTTAAAGTTCTTATTATGGGATGGTTATAGAAACAGAACCATGGCAGAATTATGTGCTGGTGCAAAACATTAGAAAAAACTTAATTTACATTTAAATTTACCATTCTGCACATCGAGTGACTATTGGCTGAACAGAACTGTATTCAATAATTCATATTCTATAATTTCATTCAACTAATACAAAAAGCTAAATAGAAAGATTTATAGCTGAACACGGAGTTCCTAAGGCTGGTATCACATATCATTCTCTGACAGAGTAAGAATTCATCAGCAGAGGACATAAGAGCCAGATTGAGAATTGGATTTAAAATACCTTTCCCTGCTGTGCGTACAAGTAACACATTGTGTCATGACCTAAAGAATATTTTCTGTTATTCAATTTTCTTTTCTGGGCAGACAACCACACAGCCCAATGACTTTAGAAACCAAACTCCAAAATTCTACCTGATAGAGTCTTAGTAAAGGCAGTTGGATCCTAAAGACAGGTTATCTTTGTCAATGACTGGAAAATGTATCATGGTGCCTCTCGGCCACAGTTCCAAAACAACTAAGGCCAGCTGTGAGGGTTACCAATTAGTGCTTGAAACTTAGAAGGATGATCTGTACATGCTTTTTTTATACTTAGATGTGGAGATTAGAGGGCAAGGACAAATAACACTGGGGTAAGGGCCCAGGAAAGTGTGTATATGCAGGACCTATAACATCCCTTCCAAACTCTTATGGATTCTATGACCTCAAGGTCAAATTTAAAGCAGCAGGAATAGAGCTGGAATTCCAAAACCTCTGAAAAGAAAGGGCTAATAATACAAACTGCAGCTGATTTTATGCAGCAGGAACAAAATAACATATCATTCACGTGTGAGTTCATGTAATTTATCTTCAATTAGAATTATTATCTATACAGCAGCTGAAGACCCACAATTGCTGATATACTGCAGATGAGAACACAGTTGCTAGTCTCTCAGCTCTTAGGCTAAATGATGATCACACAATATAGATCACTTGTTGTATAAAACAATTTTGGCTTATGTGTAAAGCAAGCTGCACTGCCAGCATTTACATCAGCATTCCCTTTCGTAGGCCCGCGAGGTTCTGTTGCGACTCTTCAGTTTTATTGGTGCTACAGTGCAATCCCAAATTCACATAGAAAACATTACATGCCTTTTTAATCCAGGATTTACTCCTTTAAGTGAGTTATTACAGCTATTTTTTAAAAACAGATATTTAATATATTCAAACCCCAAAGATACAGTAATTTAAAATAACTTTTACAATATTTATAATTACGTAATTCATCTCCACACAGTCTTGACTTCCAAGGTTGTCAAGCCGGTGTTTGAAGTATTCTAGCTTACACATTAATGGAAGTGGTGTCTGAGCTCACGTTTAACAGCTTACACTGCCAAATCAATAAAGAAAAACACAGTCCAGAAATCAAGGCGGCATTTTCTACTGTAGTGTTTTCAAAAGTGTGTTCAATGGATGTCAATAAGTATTTCATTTTTAAAAAAAGTTCCATCTTTAGATAAAGATACATTCAAACTGGTTTCAAAGGAATTCTTAGAGCCATTTAATATGCAATTGGCAGCTTTGCAAAGTCCCCACATTATGTGTCCACAGAACCTTTTATCCCCATGAGCATCTCTTAGGAACGGTGCTCCACAGAGCAGGTCTGGAGAAACATGGCTTCAGCATTTGGTGTATTCAGAAGCTTCATAAACTCCAGACTATGAGACATCAGTCTGTTTCTTAAAATTAACAAAATAACTATTACAGCCAGGAAGTCTGGAATTTCAGACTCAGAAAGTGAGCATGTAGGCAGGGAGGGGGGACCACACCTGTCTATCATACTCCATCATTTTCACCTCCCTAGCAAAATATGTTAAAAAATACCCATGTTAACCACTCCTGCTGATGGCTGTGCACAGCACCTGAACAAACTAACCAATAAACAAAGGCTGCTTAAAGCAACACGATGGAATCGTTTTCACTTGCCCTAATGGAGAAATGCCACATGAAATAATTCATAATTACATGTTTAGAATTGGTAACCCTGGTTATCACTCAGAGCCATCGTCTTTGAAGCACTACTGAATAACTGAAGTTGCTATGTAAAACTCTGCTTGAGGAGTTCACTTTAGAGCAGTGTTTCTCAACCAAAGCACTACTGGGATTTTGGGGCTAATTCTTTGTTTTGAGAAGCTGCCTTGTCCACTGTAGGATGTTAGAAGTCAACAGCATCCCACCAGTTGTGACAACAAAAAAATGTCCCCAGATGTTGCTTAGATACAAGCAAATCATCCCCAGTTGAGAACCACTGCTGCTGAGAGAAAACGAAAGCTTGTACCTTGACTCTGCTTTGCTGGGAAAGGTTCATTTTACAGGCATACTGTGACTTGCACATATCAACAAACATCTAGTAATTAGTAGCAATAGAGATCTTTCTAAATTCTGTGTGATCAGAAACATAAGTAATTTGTGAATGGTTAGGAGGGAGCGGTTTACTCATTTCAGAGGGAATTAGTGGTAATTTTACTGTCATTTTATTAGTAAGTGTTTTCTGAATCATAATGCTTAACTGATACATATTCTAACAATTATAAAAATGCTAATTGTGTGTTATAATCTGTTAAGGGTCATAATGATTGAGGCAGAGAATAAAAAATAACAATCATCAATGACTAACTCAGATCATATTCTATTCCTTGACTAAACATTCTCCATGACATTCCAATTCAAAAATCCCAAGTCTTGTCTTTAAACTGTTTGCTTGTACTGTCGCCTCATTTTTCTCAATTATCAAAAAGAAACCCTTCACATGTCATGAAGAAGAATCCTGGTACGTGTCAAGAAGTACATTATCAAGTTTGAAAGCCATTTCTTCAATAGCCACATCTTCAGTTTTGTCACAATTGTCAACTCCAGATACATCGCTCTCTTTATTTTGTTCTTTCCTTACTGTCTTTAAACACTTGTCAAGTCTCTTTATGAACAAGTCCACATCCTGCATCTTCATTCCGATGGCTGATGCGGCATTGAGGTAAGCACATGGGTAATTATTTGTATGTGACATAAAGCCTCTGAAAGTGTAGCCACTCACGGTTTGCACAGACCCAAGAGGCACAACCCTGAAAGGAAAAAGACTTCCTCATTTAATATGTCTGGTGATATTAACAGAATATCACCCATAAACAAACAACAACAACAAAAAGCATGTGTTACTAAGCCTTACATCTACTTATTAGGAAGTTTAAAAACATCCATAAATTGTGGTCTATGAAAACAGACTGTGTCAGCCTTAAAATAAAAAGTACACAATACACCGCAATTTTACATGGAAAAGTACTACCTGGTGATTACCATTTACTTATCTTCTATTAGAGACATACAAGCTCTAGGAATCACCAACACCTTTACATGTTCTTCAAAGAGGTTAAAAAAAAAAAGATTTCTGTTTTTGTACCAAATATAGAGTCTGACTTCACATATATACACTATAATGGAATGGTGAAATCTGCAAGTCAAACCCCTTTGATTAATTGCCATGTGTCACCTCAAATAATTAACAAACCAAACTTACAGCTATCTGATCAGTGCTATGCAATGGAGGCTTTTAAAACAAGGATCCAGAAAAAAATTTTGTAACCGCTTACAGTGGGGTGGTGGTCAGCTATCAGTAATATTCAGCAATTAAGCTTGATTTCATTGGCATACTTGACATAAACAGATTCCTAAGAGTACTTTTTTTAAAAAGAAATCAATTAAGATCAAAGTTAAACATAGAGACAAGTAATGGCAACTCTAAAAGACCAAGAAAACTATTTTAGAAGTGTCAAAACTATGCTATGTTTCATAAACATAGTTTGTCAGGTAAAAGCTGAATGAATCTAAGATTTTTTTTTTAAAGTTGTCCTTTGATATGAAATATCTAACCTCTAGTAGTCAAAGAAAAATACTTTAATAGAGAATGTACAAAAGACTACTTAGAACAAGATGTTTCTTTTCAAGTCATTTTTCTCTGACCTCACCAAATAAAAAATGAAAAATGAAATTAATTTTTAAGCCATGTACATATAAGAGCAAAAAGTACATTTTTCAAAGGCAGTACTTACACAAGAATTGCATAACCTTTTCAGTTTAGGAAATGGGCTTTTTCTTAAAAACATTTTTACTTAAATTTAGTAATGAAGATGATTCATTTCTAACACAATTACGGGACACCAATGAAGATTATCTAACAAAGGAAAGTAAAGGCAAGAATTTGTACAGAGGTAATGAAACATCAGTCTGTCTGTCTGTTGAAACAAACAAGATTCTTATCTTTCTGTGTCTATTTCAAGTATAGGCACGGATAATAATAGCCTTACAGATTCTCTACGTCATCATTCTTTTACTCCACCATGAATTCTCAGGGGTAGTTCTGCATAAACTTAGGGAACTATTGTTAAGGAAGGTACTTTTATTAGAGTTAACTTTAAAAAGCCAAATAAACCCAAGCTTCTTTTGAACATACTTACCTGGCTCCAGAAACCTGTCTAGTGAAAAGCATTGAGCCAAGCTGAGTGACAGCTTTGTCACGGTGTTCATCTAGTGTCGTAAGCGTCACAGCTGAAAAAGAAAAAAGTATCCCAATGAACCTTGGTTAACCAGCACAAAAATCACTCAAAAAACAAACAATAATGGAGACATTATTTTTTATTAAGTTAAAATATATATAACATGAAATTTACCATCTTAACCATTTTTAAGTGTATGTTCAATGGTATTAAATACATTCATATTGTTGTACTACCTACCATCACCACCACTTATCCACCCATCCATCCTCACAATTGTTTTCATTTTGTAAAACTGAAACTGTACACCTATTAAACAATAACTCCCCATTCTCCCCTCCCCNCAGTGAAGCGACGTCCTCCACAACTAGACTGAAGAACAAAAGGACAGCAACTTGTCTGTTCCCCTTCCCCGATTCCCCAACGCTGTTCCCCTCCCCCAACTCCCTAGTAAAAATCTTGAAAAAAAAAAAAAGAATAGTTTTTACAACTTTAAATGATTGGAGAAAAACAACATTGAAAGAAAATAAATAGTTCACAGCTCATGGAAATTATATGAAACTCAAATTTCAGTGTCCATAATAAATGAAGTGTTACTGGAACACAGCCATGCACACTCGTTTACGTGCTGTCTGTGGCTGCTTTCGAGTAGTTTATTAAGTATTTAATAAACTCAATCAAGTATTTACTACCTGGCCCTTTCCAGGAAAAGCTCACCTATCCCTGTTCCAAAGTGCAGGATCTTAACCCTTGTTCCAAAATTTCCAAGAAAGCTCCAAGGCTGGCGTCAGAGCCCTACACACCAGGGTTTCTAGATCCTTCCCCTGGAATGAGGCCAGATAAGCCATCGAAGTCACCCAACTTTTCTGAGGCTTAACTGCAAAATTAGGATCATCATCACGCCCTGCCCAGCTCCACAGACTGTCAGGAGATGAAAACAAGATAATGTATGAGAAAGCACTTGGTAATCTGGAAAGCACTCTATAGCAATGGGAAGGGTTATTGCACAATTTGATTCAGAGAAAGGAGGCTAGGATGAGAGAAACAAGCCAACTGGGGGTGGGGTGCAGGGTTGGGGGTGGGCGTGGGGAAAGCGAGTTCTGTCTTGCTTTTGCACGATTCATTCATAAAGCAGACCAAACCTGCTAGGCGTGGCCTGTCGTACCCTGCATACCCCTCTTTCATGTAGCAGTTTCTGTGGTCCTGAAGTCTGCAATCATCCTTGAAGCATTTGAATTTGAGGCCAGTGCCTCTGCCCCAGAGAAATGGCTCACGGGGCCTTCCGAGGCTTGGCCTCCTCCCCAAGGAGTGGGCTTCCTCCCGGGGAATCTTAAGGTGCTGGGAAGACTTTTCCGCTCCAAACACAGCCTGTTGTTTTCTGTTCACTGATTTGTAAACTTTCACAGAGATTCATTTCTACCTTTATTCCAAACTTGTTACAACAAGTATTTCTGGAATAGGCTAATGTTAAACCCTATTGGTTATTTCTGTAGTGTGAACAGGTTAGTTGAGCATTTGTTCAAGTGATTTACTAAGGTCCTCCAATCTGCGAGGAAAAGGAGGAAAATGTACTTAGTATAGATCAGTGACCCCCCCCCACTCCGCCCCGAAGGACAGGCAGGGGAGCTAGGAGAGTGACATCAAATCTCATGCCATCACTACTGTGCTGAACCAACCCCATTTTTCAAGGTGACTAAAAAAGTGAAAGGTGGAGAGGAAGATGCAGGGAAAGTCCCAGGAGGTACGCTCATGAGATTAGGTTTGGAATAGTGTTGTAATGGAGAAGGTCAAGGGTGGGAGGCACATCGTGGGTGTGAAGGCTTATCCGGAGCTGCTGCCTGGTAACTCTGGGGCGGGGTCCTCTGCTGAAACGACCCCCTTCCCACTTACAGAAACCTGCTGCCCTGGGTGCTCTCAACACAGCAGCCAATCTGGAACCTGACAGCAGCCCTGCTCTCCTCTGGCCCCGCCCGCGTCCCCCTGCTGGCACCGTGCAGGCCTGACACTCAGCCGATCTTTGAAAAGTGAGAGACAAACAAAACTGTGTGCAGAATTGGATGTTTATTTCCACCATCTGCGTGGCAATACAAGTTCAAGTTATAATGGGATCCGCTCTCCATCAGTATTAGGGAACCATTTAAACATCCACAGCCATTTACTGATTATAAACACACACTAAAAAAAAAGGCGGCAAGTGGCATGTGGCCCCACACCTGCTGTCTTTGTGTGCGTTAGTCAATTTCATGCCTAGGAAGCGCTGGGCTCCGTGGGGATGGCGATATGAGCCGTTTCATTGGTTGTGGGGTTTTTTTTTTGTTTTGTTTTGTCTTGTTTTTTTGTTTTTTTCCCCAGGGAAACAGCATAAACCAATCTGGCTCAAAAATACACTTATTGCAAATAGATGGAAATAAATGGAAAATAGACAATGATCATAAATGCAAACAAAAAATGCTGAATTTCTTAATGTTAAAAGGTCCATTTACTCGTAACTAGTGGACTAAAACTGACGAGTATTTTTACTGGTATTCAAAGCAAGTTCGCAGGGGTCGCTGTGCAAAAGGCTCCTATCTGCCACCTGTTTCATGCCCCCACTCACTCCTCCACCACCTCGCACCCCCGCCCCAGAAGGTTTGAGTACTGGGCAAACAGGGCACAAATTGGACATGCAGAGAGCAGGCATGGAAAATTGAAGGAACAAAGAGAAAATTATGCATTTTGCATGACAAAAGAAAGTTTTCCTAAAACCTGTGAATGTTTTCTGGATCAATTTTTTACCTTGCAAAGGTCTCTGTATCTCCTGTCATGGGGCCATTGGTGGCTCCAGCCTTGGGGCCCTACCTCAGCCACGTGACTTTGGGGAATCATTCTCAGACCCGTTTTCTTACTGGGAATAGTGTCAACGGGGCGTTTCATCAGACCAGTGTATCCCAGGAGCTTGGATGGCACATTTCCAGGTTTCCTTCCCCAAGGAGAGGTTTGTTTTTGCTTTATTTTAGCCTGATTTTTTTTTATTGTTGCTATTTTTGTTTTTCCCTCACAGCTTTCTAACTAAAAGTACTTTCTGCCTTTATGGTGTAAAGGACCCTTTTTATCACCCATGGCCAAATTTTTTGGACGGGGGAATGTGGAATAACACTCCCAAGCTTTTTACCTGGTCAGAAGTTCCTGGTGCTTCCTGAAAGTGCCTTTGTCTCTCTAATGTGATTCTTGAGACACATCAAGCAGACTCTTCCCACTGGATCACACTCAGCTCCTCTGATCTATCGTGGCGGCCTGTCTGCCTCCCTTCTTCTCTGAAAACTGGTTTTTGAGATGGCATTCAACCTTCCCCTCACTGCTCATTAAGCCTGGCCTGGCTGGAACCCAACATAATGACTCAATTCACCTACAATACATTTATTTACAACAAGGTTTCCCTCTATATCGCTAGAATGATGACCCTCACTGCCTTACAGGTCTAATCCAATTTGGGGTTCTAATTTGTAGCCTTATGTTAAGGAAGTTGGTATTGAAACTGAGTTATTAGGCACGAATGTGAACTCAATTCCATGTCTCATGATAAGCGATGAAACTTGGAGCAGGTTGAATCGTAATTTCTCCAGCGTCCTGGAGGGCTGGTAGGGGCCCATGGGGAGTGTGCATGGCTCCATAAACCCAGCAGTATTAATCCGTGGGACAGCTGTCAGAAAAGCACTGTCTCAAGTACTTTGTCCTCTCTCTGCCCTTGTCTAATTTTCACTGGTTCCTCGTGCTGTTTCTCACCTCTTCCCCCCTTTTCCACTAAAATCTACCCTTAGGGGATCTTACTTGGCTCCTGACGTAAACATAAAAAGAAAGGTAATGAGAAAAATGAACACTGACAGCATAAATGGTATCAAGATCTTAGTGTTAATTATTTCAGGTGTGATAATGGTAGGGTAACTTTNGTGCAGTACTAGTCTTTTTGTAACTGGCTGATTTCACAGAGACATTACTTTTTATTCATTGTCAAGAGGCATTATTTTACTTTAATGCACTTAATAAATTATAGTAAGGACTTGTTTACATATCAGACAAAAATATGCTCATATAAATTAACATAGACTGGGACAGAATTTCCATATCACCTTCTAAAGAGTGAACTTTCCAATGAAATTGATGGAACAATGACATGCATGATCAATATGGCAGTTTATTCTAATTCAACAATGTTTTAAGAACTTGTAAAATGAGAATGTGGGATCTATTTCAGTACATGTGTAAGACTAAGCAAGGTCATTTCTGCATATGGAAATGAAAATTATCTTTCTGAGGTTATGTGGGTAAACTGTATTCTATTTACACTGCCAACCACCACTCCTGTTACCATTTCCTGAGGACGGACTTACCATACTAGACAGTTTACAAACATAATCTCAACCGTTCTTTAACAAGAACGTGTGCATGTGAGGGATCATTATCTCTATTTTATACACAGGGAAAAGGAAGTTAGAGACTGGTATATGGCAGAATTCAGATTCAAACCATACCATATCAGCTTCTGTAACATCTATATAGATTAGAAACCAGCAAAGGACTGACTGGGATGGGTTTTATTATCTATCTATAGCCAAATGGTTTTCCATGGAAGCCCATCCCTGAAAAAGGTTTCAGTTACAAATGAGTGTTTCCTTGCTTTCCTCAGATATACATGAAATATGAAACATATTATATTGCACACATTCACAAAGTAAAAGGGGTAATTATGAAGCTTAAAAGTTACTTAAATGTATAAAAGTCAACATTCATATTATCCTGTTCAATAGCTCTTGTACTACATGACAAAAATACACAGTCCTTATACAAAGAAATCATCATAAACACAAATTTCTCTAACACAGAGACGCTCAGGGAACAAATAGCATTAAAAACAATATAACAATAGCTTTAACTTCTAATATTATGGTGTTTTGTTAACTGTAGAAATTTTTTAATAGTGACCAAATTATTTTGGTTAGAAGCAGGAGTTAAAGTATTAAATTCTGTATGTTCATTATAATACTTCATAGTGATTTGGATTCTTTCAGTATATAGTTTTTATTTTAGAACTACATTAAAGCATTTCTAAAGGCTAACTGAACTTTTTCAATTTACAAATTAATACTGTAATAAATTCAGAAATATCACTGTAACCAGAAAAAATTCATGGTCTGTCTGGTAATACCAGTTTTCTGCTGAGGACGGTTCTGAACTAACTTTTTTTAAAAAGAAAAAACATTACCTAAAGATATGGGATTGTGAGGTGTATGCAACAGTCTTTCATTGTAGGCTTCTGACAGCTTCTTTAGTTGGATGGACAAATATGAAAACATTTCCTGCAATGACAAAATGTTACACTTAAAGAAAAGCAAATAAATACTAACTGCAACTTGCCAGATTTAATAAGACAAAATCTGATTGGTGTGAAGTCTGCTATAAATTAAACGCATTCATGTGTCCTAGGAGCAATTCTTTCCTTTGCTGCAATATAGTGAGATTCAAAGCTGCCACAATGTGAAACCTCAGGCTTTAGGTAGATGGAGATGAACCAGCACACTTCCTACTTTGGGGCTATTTTGTGTCTATCACAAATCCATCCTCTTTTCAGAACCTCCATGGCCCCTGCTCTAGTCCAAAGAGCTGTCAATCTCTTCCCTGGACCACAGCAATGCATCCTTTTATACTCCTCTACAATCTGTCCTACACACAGAGGCCAGAGTGGTCTATCAAACACATCAATTACATCATGTCCCTCCCAATGACTTCCTCCTGTAAGTATAAAACAACCAAACTCTTCATCTGTAAGGCCCCAAATGATCTGGCCCAGCCAACACTCTCGGCTCAGTAATTGTCCTTCCCCCATCACTACTATGGCACCGGCCACGTCAGCCTCCTTTCCAACGGCTGAGCACGCCAAGCTCATTCTAGTGTCAAAACCTTTATGCCTGCTCTCCCTAGACTCAGAGGCTCTTCTCCCAGGTCATCCCATGAGTGGTCCCTTTTGTCACAGACCAGGGACATCTTCTTTTATTACTTCCCTATAAAAGTAGCACTCCGGCTCTGCCCACTCCCAACTCTCAATCTCCCTCCAACACCATCACCTATTTTGGTTCCTTCACTATACTTATCACAACCTGCAAGTATTTCATTTACCTGCTTACATGAATACCGCCTATAACTACCTGCTAGAATGGAAAAACTCCCTGACGGCAGGGAGTTTGCCTTCTTCACCACTGTTTTCTCAACACCAAGAAAAATGTGCCAGGCTTTTAGAATGTGAGTAACTTAGGCAGGGGTAGTTTAAAAATGCATTTCCTTTAAATCATAGGAACTTAAAATTAACAATGCCCTTAACTCAATTAAAAGACTACAGCAACTAAAAACTGTATTCTTGATCCTACTGTAGAAAATAATGTATATCTAACAGTAGATAATAAAATAAAAACATATTTTGTAAGTATGAAATTTCATGTTCACATGTATGTAAGTAGAAGTTTAACGAAGTTACAAATAAATATTAAATTGACAATTGTTTGACCTAAAACTATGCTTTCTTCTCCTAGTAAGCCCTTTAAAAAGTATTGGAATGAAAACCTGCCAAAAATACCTCTGCCCCTGAACAAGCCCATCTGTACTGACCTCCTCCAGCCACAGTCAAAACCTCTAAACTCTAAAGATACACACACCTAAGGGCCAAGGGTCAACAGAGTTAAGTTCCCTGTTGTAGAGACAGCAGGAAATGATACTTCTCCAACTTCAAAACCCACAAAAGTTGCTTGTTTTCTGTAAGTTTAGTGTTGCATAGTCTGTTCCCACAGTGGGGCTCAGAATAGCTTTTTCATGTCTAAAGTACATAGATGAATAACTCTATCTTTTGTTAAGTAAAGATTAAGAGAAGAGGTAAATTCCTACCAAGTTTATAAATTATTAATGAGTCAGCTGAAGACCACAAATATTTTTATCCTTGTCAACAACAGTATATTTTATATTTTGACCCCCCAAAATTTAAACTAATTGTCATTAACTTTTTGGGATGTTTTATAAGATCAATTCTCAGCACGTCAGAATTATGAAATCTTAAATCACTAAAAGAAATTGAATTTTTTATATTCAAAAGTTATCCACGTTTGTAATACCTAATAAGCCTATGAGTAGGTGTTACTGAGAGCTGTGATAAGCCTATCTCTTTTGTCATTAAAAAAAAAAGTGTAGAGAAATATTATCACCAGAAACAGGTGGAAAAAGTTATTGGAGACATCTTTTCTTAGAAATATAGATTTCTGGCCCCTCCTTTTTCAACTATTATATTCCGATATTCACTTCCGAAGGTAAAACAGTAAGATAATCAAATAGAATAAAGAACTCAAGAGTTTTTCCAGCAATTCATAATCTTTTAGTATAATACCAGTGTTAATGAAGGGAAGAATTCCTGAGTTTCATTTATATGTTTTCATCTGCTATTAAGTAACTAGGTAAGTAATTTAAATGCTCTATATTGGTTTTTTTTTAAGTTACTTTTTAATTTTGGTATTAACTGCTGATTTTTCATCTATATTATAAACCAGAATCTTAATACGCATCTAATTCTCTCCTACTCTCAAATTCATCAACCTCTTATATGCAAAAACAAATGTGATAGCCAGGAAATGCCTCTTACAGACTCCTATGTTTCCCTCACTAATAGTAACAATGAAAAACTTATTTCAGTGGTGAGGACAAATCTAAAATATTATTCTACCTAGTATGGCTGCCACGATAATCACCAATGTGGTCACACTTGGAGAGTACAGTTGACCCTTGAACAGCGGGGGTTTGAACTGTGTAGATCTACTTACATACGGCTTTTTTTCAATAAACACAGTTGGCCTTCTGTATCCACAAGCTCGCATCTATGGATTCAACCCAACCACGGGCTGAAAAAAGTATTTTCGATCCATGGTTCAGAATCTGTGGATGTGGAAGGCTGACTGTATGCATTGTTCTAGGTCACAGGTAAGGGACTTGGGCATCTGCAGAGTTGCTGGGGGAAGAGGAGGATGGGGTGGTCCTGGAACCAATTTAATCCCCAGCCAATACTAAGGGCCCACTGTCGTTAAGTTTTCGGGGAATTAAAAGTTATACCTGGATTTTCGACTGCACAGGGGGTTGGTGCCCCTAAGCCCATTGTTCAAGGGTCAACTGTACTTAATTTGTACTTAGCTATTTCTAAAGAGAGAGGAAATGTTCCCTTAGTAACATCTGTAGATGGTGCTTTTAAGCTTACTGATGCATACATGACTATTAAAAAACTGAGGGCCGGCCGAGTGGCACGTTGGTTAAGAGCTGGCTTGGGACACCAGCTCTGAGCAGCAGGGCCCTGGTTCAAATCCCACACGAGGGCCAGTGACACTGCCCTCTGCAGCTAAGATGGTGAACAATGGCTTGACCTGGAGCTGGGCTGCCGTGAGTCGCCTTCGATGGTGTAGGCTGTAGCCCCTGCTGCAGTGGGCTGCCGCAAGCTACCATGAGCGGCCGACCGTCAGCGTGAGCTGCCAAGAGCTGCCGTGAGCGGCCATCCAGAGGCCAGTGACCAATCTGCCTCACCCAGGAAGAGCGCAATGATCACAATACCAACATGGGCCAGTGAAGCAACGTCCTCCACAACTAGACTGAAGAACAAAAGGACAGCAACTTGTCTGTTCCCCTTCCCTGATTCCCCAGTGCTGTTCCCCTCCCCCAATTCCCCAATAAAATCTTAAAAAAAACAAACTGAAATGTTCCCAATGTTCAATTTCTAATACTTTAACAAATAAATATTAACCAGTTCTATAAATCACTTGCTAATACCATAGAATTCAGTTTTAACTTCAGCTAAATTAGGATAAAAATCTTTAGACTGCAAACATAATACTAACCTAACTAGATCTCATAAATTGACATCCATTTGCAGAAGTATCTCTCTACTCTGTGATGGGTCATGACAGGTAATCCAATAAGCAAAGAAGCTTAAATTATCTTAAAGCACAATATACTGAATCCTACAATATTCCACATATTAAGGTCTTAAACGCTCTCCATTAATATCACTACATTAAAATACATAGTTTAGGAGTCTGTACCACTATTTCCTACACTAATACTTGGCTAAGCAGTTTTTTACCTGATGTATTAAAGGTACTACAGAACCTGCAGTATTTTTTTGCTACAGTTAAATCTATAACTGACATTTATTATAAAATACTTCTGTAAAAGGAAAAATTTATAAGCACCCCAAGCAAATGTATATAGAAAGATCTTACGTAAAAGAAATGAAATATTATTGATTTTCTATGTCTTTTGTGCTGTATTTAACTTAATTTTAAAAGACTCTTCACTAGAGATAAACTGAACTATATACCTGAATGCTAATGTCAGCTATATTTCTAGAATAAAAATACACAACTTTGTACCACAGTTCAAGATGTTACTGGAAGAGAAATTGAAGCATATTAAGCATTACCTTTCGGGTGGCCTTTCGCACATTGATTTGCAGTCATGAGGCCCAACATTCAGCCTATCCCTCCCCATAACCCAAAGATGTGAATAATTCACTAAATTTTGAAGAAAAAGGTCTTATGCAATCATGCTTTTTGAAACATACTGTTGCATGTTACAGGATAAGATGAAAATAGAACTTCACGTATTATTATAGTATGTCTCATAAGGTGGGTAATAAATCAGAAGGGAACATAACCAGTGGTCTAATATTTTAATACCATGATAGGATGCATGGAACACAGACCGTGGGTATGTATCCCAGCACGGATGTCCACAGTTGAAGATAACAGTATAAATGCAGCGTGCGGCTCTCTATGACTGGCCAGATGCAAGGATCCAGGCACACTCAGCAGTCCTTGCATCACAGGCTAGTGCACTGCTTTCAAGCTCTTCAGTTGAGGCCCCACATCCAGGACTCAAATCTCAGGTTTTTGTTGAGACTCAACTACTCCACTTTTAGGGCTGCAGATCTCCTAATGTTTCCAAACTCAGCTTTGTTATAGAACACTGTTTGAAGTGTATATCTGATGTTCTTTTAGAACTTAGTTTGTCCTCCAAACTTCAGCTAACAAATTCCAGCCACTGCAGCAGCTATTCCGCTGTCATTCTTCTTCTGCGCTTGTCCAATTCAGCAGGTATTTGCAATCATGATTATCTGTCTGCCCTGCTCAACAAAACACTCTTCTGAAAGGAAAGCTAAGCAGAATAATGGTCTTCTCTAAAAGCAAAACAGATAAACTATCTAAGACTGATCTTTCTTTTTGCATAAGCTCAAAGAAACTGTTTCTTAAATATGAACCCCCTTCCTTAAAGGCCTCTTCAGTTAAATTCATGGTCATTTCTCCTCTCAGGGAAGCAGTTGTGTCAATCAGGAAAGGGCTAAGGGCAAAGAGGTTCAATTCACACACGCAGTTCCACTCTCTCTGATCCTTTCACCCTTCAAAAAAGAAGGCTTGAGAAGCAATGGCTTCAAGCTGAGTTCTTGTCTGCCTCTACTGTGCAAAAGGTAAAGCCTTTTTAGAAGAGATATAGGAGATGAAATAACCTCTAAAAATATCATGGTGGTGAATAAGGGCATAGAATAAAAAAAACTCCTAAGTTTTCTTTTAACGTTCCTTTTTTTAGTACGCAATAACACCAATAATATAAAAAGGAGCTCTCAGTGATGGTATATAAATAGCTCTGGCTGGAGCAAAATAGCTTTGCCTCAGCGTCTCCAGAGCTGAACCAATAAACTATCACGATTAAATTTTCACAGTTCAAAAGCAAGTCCATTTAAACAAAAGAGGCCCTTACTTCTGCAATGAATCCAATAAAAAAACCAATATTTATGCTACCTAGGTGCAATTATGGTTTATGGAGGACATCGGCATATTTCAATGAAAAGACTTGCTTGTTGAATGAAGTTGTTAAAGAACAACTTTTATTCATTTGCAATGACAGAGTTCTCAAATGAGCATTCTAATACTTTGAAGATTACTGCTGCAAACTGTATTGTAAATAAATTCTATACAAAGAATTTTAAATAAAACCAATTAATATGCTAGAGCCTTTGGGGTTTTACATCCCTCCACTAGGGAAGAATGCGGGGTCACAAGATCTTCATTTTTATGGCTCGAACGCCTAGCACAGGGCAGGTCAACACTCCCTCAGTGATGGAGCAGTGAGAGGAGCGTGGGGAGACAGAAAGCAGATCACAAACTCCTGAATTTCAGTGGCGGTTCGGCACTTATATGTGGTGCTTGGTTAGGTAAGTACTTAATTTTTCTGTGCCTCAATTCCATCTGTAAAATGGGGATAATACCTACCTCAAAAACTTATTCTGAGTAACACAAAATAAGGAATATAATGAACCCTGTTGAGTTCCTGGCATACAGCAGACATTCATAAAAATGTTTGTTCCCCACTCACCTACTTTTCCCGTAGCCTAAAAGAGTTTTCAGGTTAAAATAACTAACATTAGCTAGCAGGACTCCTATAGACATGTGCTAACACCCCATAGCTCGAATCCTATTCTTGTTCTGTCCCTGTTTATTCCACTCTACTCTACCTAGACAAAAGGAAAAGAACACTGTTCTGGATGTTACAAAGAGAGTTACCTGTTGACGGCTGAGATGGAGCCATCCAATTTATAAATATCACTAGAACATAAAATTTCTCCCATGTAGTATTCATCCAATGATTAACAAAGAACAGTCTCAATGAAAAGCAGAGCTGGGCTGCCTGTTGGAGCCATTCACCAGTTGAGCTACATACTCAAAGCAGGTGCACTGCCACTCACGCTAAGCAAAATGGACACACACACGCATGAGCCTCTGGAATCATCTCAACGTAGATGAAAATTCTGAAGTCAAACCCTAAATGTCAGAAGTCAGAAGAACCACGGCATAACAGAAATGCTTAAGATTCCAAAAGCATGACGGAACACCCCTAAAATCAACAATTCCAAAATCCTAGTGTAAGAAAAGTGCTTTGGAAGAGGAATACCTATCAGGGAGGAAGTCTTACTCCCACAAATACAGAATCTGTTATACACAACAGGCAATCACCATTTTAACTCATTTCTTTTCACAAGTTTTCAATTGTATCCATATAGGTAAATGTTTCCATAAGAACATCTAATTTAATGGAAGTCAGTATCATAATGTTATTTGCTTTCTAACTTTCCAGGAAGATACTTATTCTGTGTAAAACAACAGAGGACTATCCAACACAGAACCTATGTGTTCCCAAGTACTCTGCATTGGTTCATTCAATGAACATCTGATGAGCATCAACTACATATCAAGCAAGGGATATCCAGAATAGAGGTATCAATGGCAACCTCCAAGGTCCATACTAGTCTCCTGGACTAGTTTCATTTCAGACACCTGATGGTAATTCTTTAGAGATGTGCACTCAAATAATCAGTTTAATTTGCTAGTTAAATAAGTTTAACTACAAAGTCACTCAAGACTTACATTAATTTAGTATATCAAACATTTAATATTATTAGCTAGTATCTAGTGTCAATTCAAGAAGAACAAAACCAGAAAATACTTAGTATGCTTATTTGATGCTATGACAACAGCATAAAAATTTTTTCAGTTTCTATGTAATGAATCATACTCTTTAAATATCTAACTTAAAACTTTGTGTAATAGTCTTATTGTCAGAGGTATTACATTTTCCATTTACTTAGTTTGAAATTAATTTTTACCCAAATCTGCATAGTGATCACTATAAGGAAGGTAAAAAGGAACTATAAGACTACACCATGACAACTAAAAAGATAAAAAATAAACAACTAAAGAGTTATACTTTGATATTTGGAACATTTATGCAGTCCATCTCAAACTCCATAAAATATTATCTACCTATTCGTAAGTATTAAAATACTATGACATGTTTTCTCTCCAAGTGTCTGTTATTCCCAGCTCCTTTGCTGGTCCCCTTTCTTCTCCCAGACCTCTTACTGTTGGAGCGCCCAAGAGCTCAGTTCTTGTACTTCTTTTCCATTTAGACTCACTCTCTTGCAATCCCATCCAGTCTCTTGGCCAATTAACTCCCCAAATTTTTATGTCCAGCCCAGCTCTCTCTCTTAACACAAGACTCATATCCCACTCTCTACCTGACATCTCCATCTAGATGTCAACGAATATTCTGAATTTTATTTCAGCGGAAACTGAACTCTTGGCCTTCTCCCGAAACCCACAGACTTACTCATCTCTTAATAGCTCCTCCATGCTTCCAATTGCTCAGGTCAAAAGTCTCAGAATTATTATTGACTTCTCTCTTTCTCTCATACAATACATTCATTATGAGCTCCTACTGGCTCAAAACAGACCTAGAATCCAACCACTTCTCATTACCTCCACGGTCACTATCTTTCGATAGATCCAAACTACCATCCCTTCTTTTCTTTTTGCTTTTGCTGCACTGCCCCATCCTCCACCCACCGCAACGCTCCGACTCCCCCTTCTACCCACCCCACCCTCTCCTCCCCACCCCTCCTAACATCCCTTCTTGACTACTGTAAAGGCCCCTTAACAGGTGTCCCAGCTTCTACCCTCCTCCCACCAATTTATTCTCAACACAGCAACCAGAGTGATCCTTTAAAATATAAGTCAGATCACAATATCCCTCTATTCAAAACCCTCCAGTGGCTCCTTATTTTACTCAGAATATAAGGCAAAGGCCTTCCTATGGCTTAGAAAGCCCTACATGATCAGCCCCACCCCATTGCCACTCTGGCTTCAGTACCCACAGCTCCTCTCCTTGCTCACTTTGCTCCAGCCACACTGGCCTCTTTACTGCACCTCAAACACACCACGTCTGCCCAGGTCCTCGTGCTGGCTTTCTGCCTCACGCTTCTCCATCACATGCATATATTCCCTCAAGCTTCATCACGTCCTCTCAAATGTCACCTTCTCACTGAGGCCTGCCCTAACCACTGTATCCCACCACCACATCGTCATCCCCAATTCCCTTATTTTACTCTCTTCTTTCTTTTTTCCAGAGCATTTTAACCTTTGTAATTTATGCATCAAGCAAACTTTACAATTTATGTTTTGTTATTTTTTTATTGCTGGTCGCCCCCATATGCAGTGTAAGCTCCACAACAGCAGGTATCTTTGTCTATTTTATTGATTGCTATATCAAAACTATGTGCCCAAAACATAATATGTGCTCAATAAATATTTAGCAAATTAAACTTATCCCACACACTCAACTTTATCTACTTTGAATTTCACAAAAACACTGGTCCCTACTTTTGACCATGCTATTTTAAGTGGGGGGACCAAGACAGTCTGATGGGGTGGAAATGGATAAAAGGTACCATGAAATTGAAGAGACCATCATCTTAAAATTTTCAACCTTAAAAAATGTCTGATTTATAAATTCCCAAGATGACTTGTGCTAGATTATAAATTATAGGCCAATTACCATGATTATAATGCCTATGGCCCAGGTAGTAGCTGTTTTAAGAAAATTCCACAGTCTTTCAGAACTAGAAATGGCTTGAGACAGCAATTGTTTCTTTCATAAATGAGGAAATAAAATCTGCAAGTTCAAGTACCTTTTCCATAATGAAACAACTAGTTATGGGAGAGCTAAGACCCACTGGTGTCTGACACAACTAAACTCTCATATAAACAGATGACAATTTTCCTCATCTATAAACAGAGGCTTCATCTGTCATATGGAGGAGGTTCCTTGAAAGATTCACTGAGGTCTCCCCTTGGCTACAACAATCTATGACCACGATCTTTACTTTTTGGAGTTCATCAAACTGGAGTTTTATTCTAATCATTTAAAACAAGTTTTTCTCAGGTTTCTTGAGGCATAATTTACATACAGTAAAATTTCAGATGTCCACTTTTCAGGTGTCTACTTCTACGAATTTTGACAAATGTACAGTCATGAAACTACTCCCACATTTTACCACCCCAACATTCCCTCTCCCAACCCAAGCTGCTGGCAACCATCCATCTTTTTTCTGTCCTGATATTTTTTGCCTTTTCCAAGATAGCATACAAATGACACCATATAATACGCAGCCTTTTGAGTCTGGCTTATTTCATTTAGCATAATGCATTTGAGAGTCATTATGTCGTTGCATATATTAGTAGTTTGTTCCTGTTTACTGCTGCGTATGTATGTGCCACAATTTGTTTATACACCAGATGATGGACATTTCAGTTGGTTCCCGATTTTTAAAATTATGAATAGAATCATTATAAACATTCATGTATAAGGTTTATACAGGCATAAATTCTCTTTTTCTTGAGTAGCTAGGAGTAGGATGGCTAGTTTATATGGTAAGTGTATATTTAACTTTATAAACAACTGCCAAGTGTTTTCCAAAGTCGCTGTGCCATTTGCATTCCTACCAGTAATGTCTGAGAGTTCTACTTACTTGAGATCTTTGCCAATATTTAATGGCCAGGTTTGTTTTTTTTAATATCACACCTTCTAATAGGTGTGCAGTGGTATCTCATTATGGTTTTAATTTGCATTTCCCTAATGACTAATGATGTTGAGCATCTTTTCCTATATCATGTAAATCTTAACAGATGTCCTCACAATAAAAAGTAAATAATTACTTTCCTATGGACTGAATTAGTCGGGGGAGGGTAAAACAGAGCACAAAAATTTTAAAACTTCTGTTATATATTCATAAAGCTGTTGAGAGGATCTATCCAATAATATCTATGAAAATATTTTAAAATATGTAAAGTACTATTATAAAATACAACGTGCCATAATTGCTAAGTGTTGGAAAGTTATACAGATACAAAAACTGTACCACGGGCTTCTGGCTCTTCCAGATGAGAGACAGATAAAACGACTTAGTATGACTAGCCCCGCCAACACTGCCTACAACTTTGGAGCTGTGCTCAATGAAGCTAGTTCTTAGTGCTGGAGACAAAGCCCAGTTTTCAAGCACAAATGTCACTTTCTCTTCGTAGCCAACGTAACCAGTGAGTTCAGCATTCCAATATTAGCAAGGGATGGATTTATTATTTTAGAATGAGAAGCTGGCCAACTTCTGACCAGGTTCTGCCTTCTTCGACTGACAGCTCACACCTGCACGAGTCTTTAGGCTTCCAAAAGCCTTGTCTGTTTGTCTTTCAAGAGTCTCTATCTAAGTGATAAATGAGTTGAATTTTACTGAACTAATAAGAATGCCTAATGTAGGAGTTTCTCAAAAAAAAAAAAAAAGCAAAATCACCTGTCCAAGATTCCTCAGAATATCTGGATAAACAGGATGACAATGATTAATTGCAAACCACCAAGGGTGGTTCCAGATCGAAGCAAATCCCCAGAACCGTACTACAGATTTATAATCAAAAGTGACAAACCAATAGGCAAAAACACCAGTGATTTGGAGTGCTGCTCTAGTCAGGAGTATTATTTTACACCTAAAGGGAAAGCGTACCTTTCTTTCTTTTAATAGCTTCTTATAGCCATTTGATCCCAGTGATAATAAAGTAATAAGGACATCTAAAGAAGGTGAAGCTGACGCTCTTCCTGAAATAAGAATGAACGAGTTACATTCGAGAGGGGAAAAGCTCTGGAAATTAAGATTTATTATAGTAGCCTATGCACAAATAGATTTTTGTTTGTTAGTTACTCTTTCTGAAGAGCAACTGATTTACTTACCTGGATACATCTTGCTGATTTCCTGAATGAAAGAATCATTAAAGCCAGCAATTATAGCGCCACCTACTGGAACCATAAAATTTTTGTCCAAGCTCTGAACAAAAGCATCTATCCGACCAACCCGAGCTCCCTAGAACAAAGTAATATGTAGTGTATATATTAGTTTCTAGAAGAAGAGACAAAAATGGCAATTAAAAAACAAATACATTAAAACAAGGTATGAAAATAAAAAACATCAAATATTTTTATTTCTTTGTAACAGTGCCAGTAAAGTATTTTTAAGTATCAAACTGAGTTTTAAAACACTGCTCTATATAGACGGAACAACACTTTATAGTTTACAACCAGCTTTCATACATAAATCATTTAATCCTCACAACAACCCTGGAGGAAGGCAGCGTTTCAGTATCAGTTTGGGTGGGAACTATATAGAAACAGAGCTTTTCACCTAAAAACTGGGCAAGAAAGAGTGGATTCCTCCTGTGCCTCTCATCTGTGATCCTCTATTTGACAATAAGTGTTAACAGTGGGCCCCACAACTATTAAGTAATTTTAAACACCCTCTGTGAGGTTAAGAGCGGCTGCCATAATCTAATGGACTGCAGCCACCCATGCTGCCAATCAATTAGTTACACATGTGAGAACCTCTCTTTGATGCTTGGATAATCCACCACCTGTATGATCCCTTTAAGTTATGCTCCTACCACCATTTGGATAACAAAAGAGAAAAGGAAAAATTTTATTTTTAACATCAACTAATGGAAATTTTTTCTGTACACTCTTGGCAGTGTTTCTACACTAACTCATGTTTCCTAATGTTACCATCTTAGATGATCTCATGCCACTGCAAATGAACTTCAAGTGAAAATCTAATATTCTGGAGAAAAACTGAATACTTACTTACCAAAAATATAAAACTAAGTTCAAGTCCCCATCCAACATAGCTATGACCTTCTGTCTAATGTACTTCAATTTTCTCCCCTTAAAAATAGAGATACTATCTAAATTTCAACTAAGATCATTTTTTTTATCTGTGGCCACAGATGTTCAATCTGTATTCACAATCTACATTCCTATTAATATTATAACCACATGTGACCTTCATCTTCACACTCTCTCTCCACATCCGTATCTCAGAGAGCACAGCAGCAGCAAATAGCGGGCCTAATCTAAGAGACCAGATCCAGGCAACAGGTAGAAGCAGCAAACCTGGAGAGGGGAGCGACTGCTCTGGAGGCTATCACGTGATTGTTTAAATCTTAACCTTCCCATTACACTCCTTTCTATTTTCCTCATAAACTATGATCACAGAAAAACCTCACCGTATCGCAGGAAAACAGAAGCACGTAAGGCTAATAGAATAAATAACAGAAAAATGCAAAGTAGTAGCACATAAAAATAAAGCGGAAGAGTTAGGGTTGCCTTTTATTAACACTTAAGTACTGCCCGGGGCTTCCTGAGAGAAACATGAGCTTAATTTGGTAGCAGGATTACTAAAAGAACCATCAGTGCCCCAGACTTTGCTAAACTTTTTCAAAAGGCAGCCCGCTGTGGTAAGCAAACAGAGACTGGACCCCATCTCAGGAAGGGTACACAGACGTCATTTCCCACACTAAAGTCGGAGGCTGTCAAAGAGGAGGAAGACAACACTAGAAGGATGGAAGGGCTTCAACAGAATAGGAAACAGAAGAGCATGTTCTATGAAGTAATGGGATGCCATTTATCAGATCATTCATTTACTCATTATGCCCACTCAAATATGTGGGCACTTATCATTGGCCAAACATTGATCTAGGTTCTGGGGATAGCAGCAGTAAATAAAGCAGATAATTATTCATATAATACCTACAGTGGACCCTTGAACAATGCGGGAATTAGGGGTACTGAGCACGTGTGCAGTCAAAAATCCGTATATAACTTAAGTCAGTCCTCCGCATCTGTAGATTTCCAACGGCCTGACTCTTGAAGAGGATCCTGGATCACGCCATCTAATGTGACACTCCCCCCTCCCCCTCAATATGAGAGCATTAATCAAGACCTGTCATACTTATTGTTCACTGTCTGCTTCTGCTCCAGGAGGACAGGATTTTGTTGTATTCATTACTGCATCCCCACCACCCACCCTGGGGCCTGGAACTTCAGTAGGAACCCTGTAAGTATCTGTTGAATGAACTGACAATTAGGCCTGTGAATAAACAATATAACACCTACTTCTCTCAATTCTTAATAAGCAAAGTTGTTGCTTCCCACACTTTGGAGCTTTACAATCCATTCTGACTCTAAAATAATTCATCCTATGTATTTTTGTGACTCTACTATACCTCCCTCCATTAAGCTGTCCTAACATCCATATTCCATGAATCTTCTAAATTATTCAGTTCAGTATGTAAACAAAAGTACAGGTTCTTCAAAGATAACTTCCTAAGGACTACATGTACAGACCAGAACATTCTATGTGCTCAGCATTAAGTCATTCTGGGGCATCACCCTTAAAAACAAAAGAAAAAAAAAACCCTGACACATTCTAGTCAGAGCGCTTGCTTCACTGACTGCCTCGTTAACACTGTCTTCTCAAGAAAATATTTGCAGTTTTAACACTTTGTCTTTTAGAGAAAAAAAGGGGGCTTCAGAGTCACAATGAACTAGATGGGCCACTTTGCAGCTTCGGACCTTGGGCAAGTCACTTAATCCTACTGAGTCTGTTTCTTCATTTGTGGAATAGCAGCAATAAGAAATATACCTTAAATTGTTAGGATTAAGCTAATAAACTTTAAAAGTCTAGCAGGATTCCTGACACATGGTCGGTACTCAGTAAATAGTACATATTACCCTTAAGGACTATTTGGAAGAATTAAAGCTAACTTTAATTTTTTAGAATGTCATGAAACAGCAACTAACACTCAATAAGTCCTAAGTATTTATTTGATTTAAAGCAAGAGTGTGCTACCTCTTTTGGTGAGGGCCAATTTGGGACAACTGGAATGTGTATATTGCCTTTTTTTTAAAGAAATGGCAATTTTAGAAGGTAATAGAATAGTTGCATTTAAAAAATTTATTTACCCGTCTTAGTGTTATTTTCTGGGTAAAATTTTAGTAAAGCCACCTCATGAATGAAGAGAAGTGGTAACAAATAGTGTATTCGTGATGCACAACTCCTATGGTACCTTTCACATAGTATCTTGGAGCTCATTTTCTTTTAGTTTTAATCTCTTCAAATACGCCTCCAGATTTCTAGTATTCAAAAATATGTGTGAGCATTTCCTGGGTTAAGTAAATAACATTCGAGTAAATGTTAAGAAATAATTAAAATGATCATTATGAAACTTTAAAGGCATGTGGAGAGTATAAAATTATCATCTAAGCTTGTATTTAAGTTCAAAATTAAATATATTTTTGCACTAAGTTTTAAAAAGTTAACTCTAAATGTACACAATGACTACAACTATACAAAAAGCAACTATAGGGCCGGTTGAGTGGCACGTTGGTTAAGAGCTGGCTTGGGACGCCAGAGGGCCCCGGTTCGGATCCCACATATGAGGGCCAGTCACACTGCCCTCTACAGCTAAGATGCTGAACAACAGCTCAACCTGGAGCTGGGCTGCCATGAGTCACCAGCGACAGCGTAGGCTGCAGCCCCTGCTGCAGTGGGTTGCCATGGGCTACCATGTGTAGCCAG
>NW_017731418.1:2478164-2501890 GCF_001890085.2 Hipposideros armiger
TTGCTCAGAGCTCAAACTCTTGAGCGAGCTCTTCACCAACTGAGCCACTCGGCCGGCCCCTAAACTTTTATTAATGCTTATGTATTTCACTTTTAAAAGAATTCAGGCTGCTTGAGAATTGAGGAGGAGGAGAAGGGGAGATAAGAGGATAAAGGAGAGGAGAAATGCAAATGAATCACTGAAATGCCAGCGTAGAGAATTATAAAACCTTCCTCGCTGCTAAATTAGATACAATCTAGTTTAGAACTGTGATAAATAAAGCCTTAAAAAGTTAGGGAGTAATAGAAAAGGATACCAAAGAAATAGTAGTTTTCCTCCAAAGATATTAAGAAACCCTGACATACCATGCCTACAACATACTCCACCCCTGGACTTCTTACGTTATATAAACAATTCTATTTCCTTATTGGTCAAGCTAATTTGAGTTGGAATTTCTGTTTCTTGCAACCAACTACATCCTAACTGGCACAACCTTTGAGTAAAGAAATTAAGCAAATCAGTTATTATTACTATCATATAAACCACATTCATATCAGAGATGATACTAGTATAATCAAAATGATAAAAAAAATTTACTAGACAGTATCTACTGGGCTAACAAGCATTTACCATGACATTGGAGAAGGCCACAGATAATCTATGAATAAATTATGTCCACATACCGCAAATCACATGTATGTCAAAACTAAATAGGTGATCAACATCATTATGCACACAAATTATAACTCACATCATATACGAATAATACCTATCCACATCCTAATATAGTATGAATAATCATAACTAAATATAATACTTCATTTATTCATTCACTTTTTTCTGTAACTAATTATTGCATGTCAATTATGTACCAGGTACTGTCTTAGGTATTGAGGACATAACAGTAAAAAAAAAACAACATTCTTGCCCTAACATTAACTCCATTCTAAAAACTGTCAATAACTAGACAATAAATAAATAACTTATCAAATGGTGGTTAAGTGCTATGGAGAGGAAGAGGCCATCAATTTTCAGAAGCTACATTATTTTACATACCACTAGGTAAGAAAAAATTGCCAATTAACATGAGACACCAAATGATTGTAAAACATCCCAATTTCAGAGATGTTACAAAGTGAAAAAAATGTGCACCTTAAAATCAATGAATATGGTTAAACAAGAAAAGGGGGAGAGACGTGCTGGCAAGGAAGACGAAGGTGTTATTTTAGATAGGGTGTCAGAGCAGGTCTCATTGGCCTAAAAAAACGAGAGGTAAGAAGCCATGCAGCTCTCTAGGAAAGCAACCCAGTGAGCGGGAGAGGCAAGAGCAAACGCCCTCTCACTGGCGTGCCCACACGTGGCACGATGGAGGGACAGCAAGAGGCGTGTGTGGGGAGCAGAATGGGGAAGAGGAGAGCAGCAGAAAATGAAATGTGAGAAGCTGCACAGGCCTGAACGCACAAAGCCTCACAGGGCTGTGACTCTCATGCTCATGGGACGGGCAGCCCAGGCATATTTTCAAAATAAGGATCTAAAACAGATGACTAGGATATAGCTAATGCTTATAAAAATAAAGTAAGTCAGAACATTTTTTAAAAACTTGCTAACTTCATAGTTACATGCTCGAATGTTTATAAATGAAGTCATGTCCAATCTAGTAAAATAAGGTAAAGTGATTCCTTAAATATCAAATATAGAACAAATCATCAATATAGTTCTTAAAATACTATAATCTAGTATGTTAGAAAAAGGAGAATCCTGGTAACGAATAATTCTCAGAAAGTTAAAAACTAAGCTACTGAAGTATTTCTATGTTGGCTCTGACCAAAGCTATTAGTCCAATTACCACTATACTACCAAAAAAATGACTTTTACTGAGTGAATACTGTACGCAAACTTCTAAAGCTCTATAAAGTAGAAGGCACTAGACAACTGTTTTTATTCTACTAGGCTGTAAGAAAAACAAAGTAATAATCCTATCATATGTTAAAATCTCCTTTTTTTTTCTTTTCTTTTTTTTTTTTTTTAGCTGAGCCATCCCGCCACCTGTTGGCAGCTCACGGCTGCTCAGCTCGGGCTGACTCGAACCGCTGTTGCTCAGAGCTCAAACTCTTGAGCGAGCTCTTAACCAACTGAGCCACTCTGCCGGCCCTTGTTTTTTTTTGACATACCTTTTAAACTCTCTTACCTGCTGAATGAGGTGCATACACTTTGAAGACTGCACCCCATAAGCATTATTGACTATGTGTGGAATGCCATAATTTGCACACATCACAGCCAGCTCTTCTAATCTGTAAACATAAGTATTCAATAGAAAGACACAGTCATGCTACACTTTTATAAATTACAGTAAGAAAACTACTTTAAGTTATTCTTAATGTACACTAGTAAAAAAATAACAAAACTGAAATTTCTACAACAGTATTTGAGCATATAATTCGGCAGTTTGGAAATACGTAGCAGGCACTTTAGGATAAACTTTAAAAAGCTTTTAAATTAACATTACCAATAAATGAGAAAATGTATATTTACAAAAGTCTGTATAGATGGTCACTTTTAATTCACTTTAAAATTTCTTATATAAAAAGCAGGAAGGTTATTTATAATGACTATAAGGTTGCATATGCTCATGTTTAAATACTTCTGGTTGCTTATCATACTAAAGCTAATATCTGCAAAATAATTAGCATATCGTGAAATCTTAAGAAATCTCACATTAATCATAATGTAAAAAATGTTCTTTCAAATAAACTTCAATGTATTAAAAAGTACAGAACATCAAAATGTTTCAGTACCAATATTTTCCAACAACTTAGATACTAAAGAATCTTTTAAATATTAATATACCTGCTCGTTTTAAACTCACTCTTACTTTTACATTTGACATTCCTGATATTAAGACAATTTGAGAGTCTAACTTTATGTAAAGTAAGACAATTAGATTTCAATTAGAGTATACTAAATAATATTCTTTTGCAAAATCAAATACTACTTGTGAGTGAGGTCAACTCTAATAGAAATGTCTTCATGCTGTGAAGCTAAAACTAAATCCTATGGTTTAATAACTTTTATTTTTAAAAAATTCTTTCTACAATATAAAGAATCTGGAAGCAAAGCATTTTTATACAATAAAAGTTCTTTCCCACAGGATGTATTTCAAATATGTATTATATAGTTTTATTATCTATTTATGCATAATACATTCTTTTTATAGACATGCATTAAGATGTTTTTAAGCTACAAATAGGAGTAACATTATCCTGTTCATCTGTCAGTAGTTTTCAATTTACTTCCTTAGAGTAAACTCATTTTATCATTCCTTTTCATAAGTCTCACAAATCAACACAGAAAACCTTTGTTACGTAAACTAATCAGATGTTTTTAACAAAGTAGACTTTCTGGGATATACAGTTTTCTTCTTCATAAGAGGCACTTTCACATGCTTGTGTTCTAATGAAAGCATTCCTTAATAATAAACTTCCTTGAAAAGAAGGCACCATAACAACATAAAGTATTGTTTTAAAAAAAATCACTTCTGCATAGTTTTAAATATTCTGACTTGATCAAATCTACTAAAATTTACAGTGTATATAAAGGTATTCAATTTAAGGCAAAGAGAGACTGAAAAAGTGTTTTCCATGTGGATCAAATTGTATTCTAACTTAGAAGCCAATTTAAGGTGTTTATCAATTAGGAAAATTGATAAACTCCTTTTTTTAACAGTTCCTTTGATGATTTTGCCCCACAATGCTCTCTGTCCAATTGATGAATAAAGACAGTATATACACATTAAAATTAAGACTATAAAGAATTAAGCTTACTATAAAAAAATCAAAATGTATTTTTTAATTTAATAAAGTCAAAAATTCAAACATATTACCAAAAACAGTGTATCACCATTTTCCTAAGGTTCACTCTTATAAGAAACATTTATCATATAACACCACTAAAAAGTGGCATATGAGAATTTACCTGATAAAAAAACTTTGTGATTTTTTCTAAAGGAAATTATACACATAAAATACTTAACAGTGCACCCAGCATATTGTAAACATGCAAAAATAGTCAAAATGAAACAAAAACAAAGTATCCTCAATGATAATCTAACTAATACAAACATCCATATGCTATTTTTGTAAATGTGATTTATTTCTATCACATTAAAATTTCTCTAGATAGCAAAAGCATCAATGAGAAAAGGATATGTTTAATATTTTAAAATAAATTTAAAGTGTTTTGTAAATAATAAATTAAAGCATATACAATATAATCTTAAAATAGAATTCACAGACTCATGATTGAAGCAAGGTTAACTTTTCAAGAGCATGGCTTTAAAATTATCTCTTAAAGTCTGCCTATAAGATAATAAAAGCTAATATGCATTAATTACTGCCAAATTACCGTATGTGATTTCATGAAAACCAAAGTATAACTTGATGCTACAAAAATAGTCCAAAGTCAAAGTAGTTTGTTTCTACAGATTACTAGCACCTCTATTCAAAATGTTAAAATGAAACAAAGATTTGCTGTCAAAACCAGAAATCTGTATTCCTATACCTAAGCCTACTACATTTTCAGAATAAAAATTTGTGGCTATCTTTTAGAAGAGTAAACATTTGCTTTTTTTTCTTTTGCTTTTTATTTTCTTAAATATTTGCATTTTTCTTAGAATGCAAAGACAACCGCTGTGTACACCTAATTGTACATCTGGGTTAATCTTCCAATTAAAAAAAATTCAAAGGGCAGTAAATAATCCTAAAATTTTGTTTAAAATCTGTTAATACCGATAGTTCCTACATATGAAAACTAACTGTAAGATCAAAGAAGTAGAGCTAGCAATGAAAACAAGTAAATCCAAGTTAGCTTAGAAACTTCTATTAAATAATGAGCAAAAAGATTCTAAGAGATCAGAAACAGGGAAAAGAGCAAGAAAACATGTTCTGCATACGCTCAGGTGATCAAGGGATCTCCACTTGGTACTAGGTGTTTTCCCTTCTTCTATATCAAATTTTTATTTTCTCTTAGAACAGTGCATTCACCTATTTACTGCCAAATGTTACTTAAGTATCTTTGAGACTATATTCAAGCATTTTATTTAAAAGAATGATATTCACAAATCACAAAAGACGATATTCACAAATCATTTACCTATCAGGCACCCTTGGAGCAAAACAGGAGGTGGTAGAATGAACACACAGAACGTTGTCAGGCCCCAGTTCCTGGACTTTGGCCTCCACTGCTTTCAGGTCTGTACGCAGTTCGTCACCTTCTAAAACGTTCTCTATCACCACAGGCTCAAAGCCTAAGCAAGCCAACCAAAAATCAAAATGTTAGTGTAAACTAAAATAAGGGAAGCTCCTGGAACTCCAGGGAACACTTCTATTCTACACAAGAACTCTAAATATTAGTTTTGGTCAATGAACCCTCATCTAACAATAAAGACCCGGCTCAATACTGGTAAGAGTCAAAGGCACATCAAAGTAACGCAAAGGACAACCAAACCACAGTTAGGGCAACAGATCCATTTAACACTTCAATATGACAAGAAAGACTAGCTCTGGGAAGTAAGGGAAACACATGTTAAATAGATACCTATAAAAGTAATAACACAGTCACTGATGATGAAAAAGATAACTTAATTTTAGTCCACAGAAAAGTAAATCTACTCATTCTCTGGCAATGTTTAAGTTTTACTTTAAAGTTCACTTTATTTCAGAAATGGACAAAAATAATAACTCAAGTTTTAAACAAATCATAATCATCAACTTAATGTTTTGATTATGAAAAAAGTTATGAATTTTAGTAGCCTAGGGATCACTGGCCCATCTCATAGGTCAGCTTACAAGGGCCTCCTGTAACTTAAATGTAAAAATTGTTTTCCAGTTTTCAATTGAATCAGTACACTTAACATGTGATCAAAGGTTTACCTGAATAATAACGATGCAACCTTGTATGGTAAATATTTTTAAGTATCCATAAACTTTAAAAAGTTATATAAGCAATATATATACTAAGTAATATACAAAGCACTTATATTAAGTAAGTGCTTTGTGATACTAGAAAGTACTTAGGGTAAAAGTAAAACCTACTGTGTTTGAGTCTCGGAAACTGTATACAAAATAAACCTGATAAATTTTGCACATAAAGTTATTCTGTAGTCACATCTTTGGTCTTCCCAAATACCAAATCTAGCAGCTGACTAAATTCATGTGTTTAACCCTCCATCGGGCACAACTGATCTCACAGATTCATTGCACACAAATTTTCAAATATGAAATATGTCTTTACTGTACTAAGTCACACACACTACTAACAACAGGTTACGGTAGAGGGGGAAGATACGGAAGCGATGAGTCACGATACTTAAGTTAACTTAGATATTTGAAAATTTGTGTGCAATGAATCTGTGAGATCAGTTGTGCCAAATGAGGGTTCAGAGCCGTAAGGGATTTAGAAACCATTTAGCTCAATTTACTCATTTCAAAGATAAGGGAGCGAAAGTTCAGGGAGATTAAGTGGCTTCCCCAAGGTCACACAGCAAGTTATACCAAAGTCAAGAGCAAGTAGTTTTCTTTTGTGTTTCAGAATCCACATCAAGTTGTCTGCATTCTATCTAAAGAAATAGAAAACCTCAGCCACTGCAAGATCATTATTTCAAATACGTTGGTTCAGAGATGTCTAGGTTTTATAACTATACCTTCACAGCTAATAAAATAAACATTCAAACTTTAAATAAATAGCTTTCTGAGGACAGCTAATTTTCTATTATTTCTCAAATCCTCAAGACCCAACCATATTTTGGCTTACAGACTATTAAAATACAAGTTTTTTTCCAAAGAATACAACTATCTTGCTTCCTAAGAATAGAAGCTATCCTGAAAAAGAATTAACTGTAAATTGTAGTCCAAATCATAACATCTTTTGGAAAAGTTTTCAGTTTTTCAATATGGCAATCTTCTCCATAATTTAGTTATCAGGTCTTTCATTAATAAGTGATCAATGCACAGACTTGACAACTTTATGCCACTTAAAATAAATCAGAATATTTTTAAAAGTCTATCAGTTTCTGCTCTATGTCCTTATTATGAATCCCTTTACATGAGTTTCTTTATAATTATTTATGCAGTTTAATTAGAGCCCAGTACTGTTCGTTTCATACAACAGATTGAAGCCATTCAACAATAACCTTAAATTCTCAAATTCGACTTTCCTTAAGCAAACCAAAAACAAAAAAACCAATTTAAAGATTTTGTCTCATCTATACTTAATGATGTCTGCATTCTTGCACTTTGATTCATGGTAATAATTTATGTGTACTCCACTCATGTATATACAACAAACATTCCTAAGCACCTTTTATGCTCCAGAGATTATTGTTGGGCATTTTATTTGTCTTTCCATTTATTTCTCAAAACAATGCAGAAATTCTACTTTTGAGTATATACCCAAAAGAATTCAAAGCAAGGACTTAAACAGGTATTTGTACACCATGTTCATAGCAGCACTATTCACAATAGCCAAGAGGTGGAAACAACCCAAGTGTCCACCAATGAATGAATGAATGAATAAGATGTGGGATACACATACACACACCCAACAGAATTTTAGTCAGTCTTCAAATAGGACAGAAATTCTGACACATACTATACCATGGGTGAACCTTAAAGACATTATGGTAAGTGAAATAAGCCAGTCACAAAGAACAAACACTCTATAATTCCACTTACATGAGGGACCTAGAGTCGTCAAATTCATAGAGACAGAAAGTAGAATGATGATTACTAGGGACTGTGAGCACTGGGGAGGGAACATTTACTGTTCAACAGGCAGAATTTTAGTTTAAGAGGATGAAAAAGTTTCTAGAAATGGATGATAGTGATGGCTGCACAGCAATGTGAACGTACTTAATATCATGGAACTATACATTTAAAAATGGTTAAAAATGGTAAATTTTACGTATGTTTCATCACAATAAAAAGAAGAAGTAAGAACAGGTTTAGTTTCTTTTTACTTATTTATCTCTCTATAAAAAGTCTGAAATGTCTAACTGTGATATTGAAGACATTATATATACCACATTCTTTTACCTGCAGTGATCATGGATTTAAAGCAGGACTTCTGGTCTATTCGCGGCCATATAATATACTTCGCCTTTGGTCTTTTGTGTCGTAATGTTAAGAAACACAGGGTTAGACTCATACCAGTTGCCATAGGCACTACAAAGCAGTTGGTCACTGTGTGGACACCTGGGAATAAAAAGTAAAACAGAAATTATTCCACCGATAAACCAGCATCCTTCTTAAAGAAATTACATACTTCTTCTAACAAATAAGTCATAGACTTAGTGCTTCTTCTGTAATCACTCTCAGGAAGCTCCTGCCAAATTCATCTCTATGCTTATGGCTCTGATTTTCTATCTTATTCTAAAGGCATATATATATTTTTTTTTTCCCCCAAAGCCATACATATCCTTTTTGGAAAAAGGCATTAATAAAAGGAATCAGGCAAATGTACGTATGGCTGGTTAGCCAAAACTATTATGATTAACGCAGTACATACCAGCCAACTTTATGATGTCCAGGACCAAAGAATTGGTAATTTTGTTCAAAAGGCTAGAACCTGCAGCTTTTGGTTGCACAGCAGAAATATCACCTGATCGTCCAATTCCGTGAATCAACCTAAGCAAAAAATGAGCCAACAACTGGACAAAAATATTCAGTGTTCAGAGTAATCCACTGTATAAGTATACAAATAAAATAACAAAATAATACTAGGAGCAATACTTGACCACTATAGATGTATTTCATGAACTATTAATAATATGAAAATATGCTATTAAATTAAAACAAATTCATTAATTACATTGTGGTACTTTGTCTCCAAAGATGGCCGCTATCAAGTCCTTTCCTCTCTGTGCCCATATGGTACTGCCACACCAAGAGATGAGTCTAATTCCCTCCACTTGAAACTGGGTTGGCCTTAGTGATTTGTTTGACCAGAAAGAATCTAGCAGAAGTGATGGTCTGGAACTTCTGAGCTAAGGCATAGGAGCCTTAAAGCTTTCCACCTGGCCTCTTGAAGGGCTTGTTCTGGGAGACTCCAACTTATAATTCAGATGCCATGCTGGGAGAAGCCAAAGCCACATGGAGAGGCCACCTGAGACCCCAGCAATCTAAATGAGTCAACTTGGATATTGCACAGTTGAACCTTGAGAGCTTAGAGGTGACTAAACTCTCAGCCAACAACTGACTGCAACTACATGAGAGACCCAAAGTAACAATCACCTTGTTGAACCCAATTTACCCACAGAACTATGAGAGGTAATAATAAATGATTGTTTTAAGTCCCTAATTTTTTAAGTGGTTTGTTATGCAGCAATAGAAAAGCACAATATATGCAACATTAAATTCTCTCCTTTCTTTACTTTTCCCCTAACCAGAGCAGTGGGCTAAGTTCCAGTGGGGATGAGCTGATGTTTCAAATATTGCCTTAATTTTATTTTATTTATTTATTTTTTAAAGATTTTATTGGGGAATTGGGGGAGAGAACAGCGTTGGGGAATTGGGGAAGGGTGACAGACAAGTTGCTGTCATTTTGTTTGTCAGTCTATTGGGTTGTCAGAAAAGTCATGACGCATGTTTACGACACATGGCACTAGTTCATTTTTGGAAGTACTAGAGTCATTCGCGCATCTATGTTATTGCTATGTCATTTGACAGCTGACAGTTCTAGCTTCATTCTAAAAAAAATTCAGCAATTTGGTTGAATTTTGGAGATTATACAAAAAGTTGAAGATGAAAGACCAAACTGTGCATTTTTGCCATCTTTTACCGTTTTACTTCCATAAAAGGAAGAACACACGTCAAGCTTGTGAAAAGTTGCATCAAGTTTACAGAGACAATGCTCTTCAAGAACGTCAGTGCCAACGACAGTTCATAAAATTCTGTGCTGGTGATTTTGAGCTCAACGATCCTCGGTCAGGCCCACAGAGGTTGATGACGACAAAATAAAGGCATTGATCGAGTCAAACCCACGTTACACGACACAAAAGATTGCAGAAACATTGAACATCCATCATTCAAGCATTTACAACCACCTGAAGAAGCTGGGATATGTAAGCAAGCTCAATATTTGGGTTCTGCATGAACTCAAAGAAGTTCATTTGACGACGCATAGAAACAGCTGCAATATGCTCTTTAAATGTGAGGAAAGTGATCCTTTTTTGAAGCGACTAATAACTAATGATGAGAAGTGGATTGTTTACAACAGTGTGGTATGCAAACGGTCTTGGTCCCGATGTGATGATTCGCCTCAAATGATATCGAAAGCAGACATTCATCAGAGGAAGGTTATGCTCTCAGTGTGGTGGGATTTTAAAGGTGTCATGTTTTTCGAGCTCCTACCAAGGAACCAAACAATCAATTCGAATGTGTACCATTGGCAATTGGACAGTTTGAACGAATCCATCATCCAGAAACGTCCAGAGCTTGTTAATTGTAAAGGAGTTGTGTTCCATTGCGACAATGCGAGACCACACACAAGTTTGATCACCCGTCAAAAATTATTGGAGCTTGGATGGGATGTGTTGCCACACCCACCACACTCGCCTGACCTTGCACTGTCAGACTTCCACTTGTTTCGCTCTCTTCAAATCTCCTTGCGTGGTATAACGTTCAATTCAGATGAGGCTGTAAATCAGCACCTTGTTCAGTTTTTCGCAAAGACAAGTCCTTCTATTAAAGAGGAATTATGAAGCTCACTGAAAGATGGCCAAAGGTTATCAAACAAAACGGACAATATATCATTGATTGATCTTTCTTCTTTATATAAATAAATGACCTTTGAAAACATAGACAAAATACGCCATGACTTTTCCAACAACCCAATAGTTGTGAAGGACATTGCTTCATTGGCCCATGTTGGTATTGTGGTCATTGGGCTCTTCCCATCTGAGGCAGATTGGTCGCCAGCCATTGGACGGCCGCTCACGCTGGTAGCCGGACACTCACGGTAGTCCAGCTCCAGGTTGAGCTGTTGTTCACCATCTTAGCTGTAGAGGGCGCAATTTCACTGGCCCATGTAGGATCCAAAACCGGCAGCCCTGCTGCTCAGAGCTCGCTCTCCCAAGCCAACTCTTAACCAACGAGCCACTCAGCCAGCCCAATACTGCCTTAATTTTAAATGAACTATATGCTCCTTGAAAACTAAGTGTGCAAATACACTCATTTTAAATTAGATGTTATACACTATTTAAAAATACCTATGGATAGTCTTCAAAATAGAAAATCTGTTTGTAATTTATAGGTAGATTGGAAATTCTGCACACTGGAATTACCACAGAACACTAGTGTTGCACTTCATTACCACTGAAACCTCATGTAGAAAGCCTTTTTTTTACACATAATATCAACCATGTTATCAGCCCATTTTTGACCATGAATTTTTCATCCAAGTTGTACATTCATTATCATTAGCTTTGACTGCAATTTTTTCTTAAATTGACATATAACATTATATTAGTTTCAAAATAATGATTCAATACTTATACATATGTGAAATGATCATATTAAGTCCACCACCACCACCAATAGGTACAAATATTTTTCTTGTGATAAGAACTTTTAAGATCCACTCTCTTAGCAACTTTCAGATATACGATACAGTACTGTTAACAGTACTGTTAACTATAGTCACCATGCTGTACATTACTTCACATGACTTGCTTATTTTATAACTGGAAGTTTATATCTTCTGACAAACTAGAAGTGTGGTGACTTTGAAACAAAATTCTACTACCGCCAGGAAAATTCTGTCATGATTTAAAATCATGGAAGACAGAGGTTTTTAAGAGTTTACCTGTATTTTATAGAAAGATTGGAAAACAGAAAAATAATTATATTTGGAACCACTCTCAAGTAAATAGTTATCAGAATGATGAAAAGCTTTCTGAAATAATGCAACAGTGATTTAATGATCTAAAATTAAATTGAATATACCTTTTCCTACACCTACTGCAACAAAGCAAGGTACTTAATAAAATGGGTTTCAGTTTAGATGCAGATGAACAATGTTTTAAAGATCTACCTATTATACATCATTCTCTAAAAAAAACCTTGCAATTGTAGAAAAGAAACATGGAAAAGTATACACAAACTTAATATATTTTAAATTCTTACAACCAAGTAAGTTTATTAGGTTAAACATTCTTAATAGAATGAATAGCCAATTTTGTTAACCACCCAGAACCTGACAAGGTAACCACCACATACCACAACTTTTACCCTATTGTTTAAATTGTTTCCATCTCCCTGTTGCATCTAGTTTACATGCCCATTTGAACAGAGAAGTAGTAGGTTACAGACAGACATTGTATAATATGATGAATACTGCCACCATTGTTTTTAAGCAAAAAAAAAAAAAGTGTTCACAACCTACTTGAAAAAAATACCTGTAATGACGTCGAGCAACTAATGCAGATGCCACTCTCCCTTCCCTTTCTCCCACACCACAATTGCCCAGGAAATTGTTGCTATCCATTATTGCAAGTTCATGTAGAAAGAGTTCAAGTGTACTTTCATCCCAGCCATTCTCTGGACATTTGCCCTTAAAAACAAACAAAAACTTTAAAAAAAACCATGCATGGTTCCCTAAAACCCTACCTCAAGGCATTTTAAAAGTTTTTAAAGTGTATTTTGCCATGCTCCCTGCTTTCTAAAATTCAGGCATAAATTCAGCACTATGAAAAAACCTCAAATAGGCGAAACGTTTATGTTACACTGTATTACAATTATGTACGGATTGTAAGAAGTGATGATAAATGCACATGGCTAGATTTATTTAGGTTTCAAGTTGCAGTTAAGGTAACTGGAAATCAATAAACCTTGTCTATAACGGAGATTCTTCAACCCGCATTGTTAAAACTATGGGTTGTCAAACTTTAGTGAAACTAAAAGTCAGGAATGCTGGCAGGAGCGGGACCTGTGAAGTTCCGAAGAAGCACTTGGTTCTACTTGGTATATCGTGTTTTACAAATATAGTGTGCTCCTCGAGTCCTTGGGAAAGATGGGAGATGCGAACATTGCCCTTTCCGGAAACAAAAAAGTAAACCAACTGGGACTTCCACTCGCTTCCGCATCCCGAAGCATGACAACACGGGACTCAAAATCCCGACTCCCCACACATCCTAATAACACTCTCTGGGTTTTGCTGGCTTTGGTGAGGGTGAGAAGGAGTTGGGCTGAGCAAGTCAGCATAGTGCACGCCAAGTTGCTACAGACTCTGGGGGAAGGGCTCAACCAGCAAATAGGAGCGAGGGCGGCAGGGCTCAGCACTAACGGGAGGGAGGGGCGGAGCCTAGGGGCGCAGCGGCTGGGGAGAGATCCGGCTGACAGCTCGGTACCTGCTCCAGAAGCAGCCGTATAAGGCACTCATGCGAGCGGCGGGCCTCACAGCCCTGCCGCACGTAAGCCGGCGACACCAGCCGCTCGCCGGCGGCGAAGTTCTCGCGGTTCATGTCGGCGGTGGCAACTGCGGCGGCCGGAGAGCCGACACCAGACGGACACACGACGGAACCAGGATGCAACTCGCCTCCTGGACGGTACGGCAAGGCCTTGGGACAAAAATCTGCGTCTCGCCCTCGCACATGCGTGAACCACCCCAAACAGTGCGCCAGAAACTGGAGAATTTGAGCATGCGCAGGGGTGTCCGCGCGTTTAGCGGGCTTCAGATGGTACTGGAAATTAGCCCCGCCTCCTTGCATCTGATTGGTCTAATCACTAGTGTTCCTGAGGCGGACTTTGAAGGAAGGACTTTGCGCTTGTGCAGAAGGGCTGAAGAAAGTAAAGGGCAACCGCGTAGGCTTCTCTGAAGAAAAACTTTCCTAAGTTACTCTGTGATCCAATCCTGTTGAATGGTGAGATTTGAGCAGAATCAGTGCTTCAGCCTTCCTTAGACCATGTTTCTCAGATTCCAGGACCTTTCATCCTTGCCTTCAAACGTTTCAACGTTTACAATTGCCTGACAACCCCTTATGAAACAGCAATGCCCCACTCCTTTGCTCTTTTGCACTACAGAGTTGTTACTTCTAACACTTATCACCACCTGATGTGACAGATATGTTTTTACACACACCCCTATGAATGTAAACTCTCTGAAGGCAGGGCCTTGGCTTTTGCTGTCATACGTACCCCACCCACCCACCCCAAGCTTCTAGAACAGTGGCCAGAATATCGTAGGGGCTAAAATATTTTTTTAATATTGAATTACTGATTTACTTTGACCACTCAACAGCCTAGCACTAGATGCCAAAGATATAGAAATGAAAAGGCAGGGTCCTTGCCTTCAGTTTCCTTGCAATCTTCACCTTAGGTAAGCACACAGAAATTCCTGACATTGCTCTTGTCAGGTGGTCTGCAAGAGCCCGCTTGCGTTGGTTCATATTTGCTTGCAAGAGCTGACTGTTAAATGTTCAGTAATTTTGTGAGCTGGGTTTTAAAGACAGCCACTCATTAACAATACATTATGTAAGTTAATTATATTAAAAGCAAACGTAATAAATGCTTAAACTCATCTCTCCCCAATCATTTTACTACATTTTACTATTATCTATGCTTTTGACATTATTTATTGATAGTACCTACGTAGTGGAAATAGGATATAATGATGTATTACTGCCCATCTCAAAAACTCCTGTTTTACTGGCATCATATGAGTAGCTTGAAATTGGCTGTAGTGGGAGTATTTACACCATGGAAATCAGCAAACACTACAAATCAGGCCCTTACCTTCCCACTCCCTCCTCCCCAGGAGTCAACTGTTTAACATGTACCAACTCACTACTGTTCCCAGGGCATCCTGCTATTTATCAGCCATATTACTTGCCAAATTGCATTTCAGTTGTTAATTTTCTGTCTTCCTTAACTAGACTCTGAGCTCCTGGTTGACGGGGCTATATTTCATTTATGTGTTCAAAACACACATTGAACACATAATAGATGTTCAACAAATATTTGTTGAATGATATAGACAATTTGAGAACTGTGTAAAACTACACAGAAAGATAAATCACAAAATAATTAGCTTATTTTTTAAAATAAGTGTTAGCTTCAAACTTTGGAAAAGTTGAGTTCTTATTCCGAAAATGCAGCTATTTTTACAACTTTTCCTTAGGAAAAGCCTTCAAAGCTGCTTTGCTGATCACATGCAAAATGGGCAAAAACCCCAAGATCCATCTCATTACTAAATGGACACACTAAGTTTTGAGCCAGCAGATTCTCTCACGTTATTCACCAGTCTTAATTTGGAAAAATGTTTGTTCCCCAAAACTAAATCCATCAAGATATGCCATCATTGAAGGATTCAAAAACAGGCAGTGGAGATAATTTCAAAAGTGTTCCAAAATTATTTTCATCTGTTCACTCACCCAATGAAAATTTTGAAGTACCTACTACTTTTAACCGATAGGGCAGCATCAGAAAATTTCATGGTCTTTACAAGATGTTACATAGTTTAAAAATAGGTCTGATATCTGTAGGTCTGAATTTTGCTTATCTCACTAGTTGCATGACCTGAGCTTTGCTTTCCTCATCTGTAAAATAGGAACATAGGAGACAGTGATGATGATTAAGTGAGACCTAACTACTCAATGAAATCTTCACCTTGACAGACTGATTATACAAATGGAAAAGGGCCAGGCCATATATGATAAGAACCCCAACCTACAACCGCTGCAGCAAGTAGCCCAGGTAGCCAAACCACAACCGCTGCAGCAATCTGACGAGAACAGTTAGGACATGGTTAGTGGCTGCCAGCTTCCCAATTTTTTCACCTGCTTCCAACTCAGGACTAACCTGAGAAAACCAAATATGTTCCCCAAACCAATGTCGTAAGATGCCTGTTTCTAGTTAGCTTATCTCGCCCTTCCCCTTGCCAACAACCTCCAGCCAGAGCACACCTGAAGCCTTCCCCCTTTTTTTACCATAGAACTTTCTACTCCCCTGCCTGACTTTGAGTATGCCAAATGCAAATGATGGTTACTAACCCTCTTGCCCTAGGAAGATTGGAATAAATAGTCTCTGTTTTTATTTGAGTGGCCTTCGTTTATTTCCCCAGTTCTCCTGGAGACTCCACTGAGGTAGAGTCTGCACTTTCCATCACCATGGACCTCAACCTTTGACCAGATGTGATACCTACAGAGTCTTCTTGTGCCTTGCTGCTTGTGGCTTGTCAAATCTATGCCAAAGCGGTAAGTGAGTACCAGATATGCACTCTGCTATCTTTGCATAGAGTTACTCATTTTCTAGTAAATCCTCCCTCTCCTTGTCCTCCAGTTGCCTCCCCAAATCCAACATCCCTCTTCCCCCTTATCCTTCTGATCTCTCTTTCCTCATCTCCAACAATTATTCCCTTCTTTTCCTCTTGACCAGACCAGACCCTCTACCTTTTCCCAACAATTCTACTAAGACCACAAAATGCTAGTTGCCTAAAAAAAAATCTACCCCTCCAATGAGCCAGGTATGCAGGCAACTATAGATTTTAAACTTTGGACCCAAGATTAATTAAAAGCTATAATTAAGGATCTTCATACTATCCAGCAAGACCAGTAACTATTCCTACAAGAATTTAAAATTATTTTGAGTGCATATAATTCAAGGTCACCTAACATATATCAACTTGTACACATGTTGGTCAAAATCTCAGATGCTAAATCTTGAAATGGCAAAAGCTGATTGGACTGGCCCAGAAAGTGATCTACAGGAAGGATCTCTCCACAATAAACCTAGAGTCCAGAAAAAAAGAGAAAAAAAAAGGCCTGAAAATTGGGGCAAAGTCTTATAAAAGTAGTATTCCCAGACATTTCCAATAAAAATTGATTAAACCATAATTCAATCATGCAAACAGAAAAGGTGAAAATATAGGAGATTTTCATGATAGGCTAGAAAAATACCTTCTGAAAACATTCAGGAGTTAATGAAAGTGCCAGTGTAAAAGCAGCCCTTTCATCTCATTCTGTCAGTGGAGTTAAACCTGAAACTAGAAGCCTAATTCGAAAATAGACGTTCGAATGGGAAATAGCACCTTTGCCTGAACCAAAGCACCTGTCAGAATATTTTGAGGGGGGTTAGAATAAAAATGAGATGGAATCCAAAATAAACTAGGATCTTGCAGATCAAACAACTAGGTGGCCCACTTCCAAGCAACCATCTTTGACAAGGACCGTCTAGATATTGTAAACGGAAGAGACACGGGGAAAAAAGAATATCCCAACTTATAAAAGAAAAACCAAGACAAAGAAAATATCTCAATTCTGATCAATTAGGGTGCTCCAGAAAGGGAAAAAAAAAACCTCTCTTAATATCTCGATTTACCCTTAAACACTCAAGTTGAATAAATATAGTCAACCTCATCAATTCCTGGTAGATAGGGATACACTCCTACTACATTAAATTCCTCATCTTAGCTCAGCCTCTTCCTATCTTTCAAATAACCCACAGATCTTTCCTATCTCCCAGCCCTTAACTACAATCCTTGGGCCCTTGAATGAAAACCATTTCTTTCTGCTCTGTGACATCACCCCTGGAGATTTAATAAGAAGAGACTTATTCTGCAAATGGAATTGTAATAGTAAATGCTCAACAGAGGAACTGTTTCTTTAAATTCCAGAGAAGTCCTCTATTCATAATCAAGTTAGGTATGTTCTGGATATACCTATGCCTTCTGCATTACATTTGGTGCGTACTCAGACCAAATTTTACCTTCAGACCTGACATTCTATGACCTTCAAAGTCCACTGACATAGAGAAAATAATCAGGTCAGAATCTGGACAGTAGGTAGATCCAACCAAACTGTTACCCAAACATCCCCAATATCCCTTGAAATTAGAAGAAAAGGAAGTGTTCCAAACTATAGTTGAAGGCCTTATATCCAAAGGTCTTCTCAGACCCTGCGCTAGCCCTTGTAACACTCTGGGCTTACCAGTAAAGAAACCAAATAGATAAGGTGTTTTGAAGACCTCAGGACAGTCAATGAACTTTTTGTCCCTCACATACCATTAGCACTTATCTTGGCATCAATTCTACCTGAAGTTACTTGCTTCACTGTAGTGGACCTTTGCTTTGCCTTTTTTGATATGCCAATCCAGGATGCCACTTTGCAGTCATCATCATGTCTCCTTAGTCTCCTTGGTTTATGACAATTTCTCAGCTTTTTCTTGTTTTCCATGATTGCGACAGTTTTGAGGAGTACTGGTCAGGTATCTTCTAGAATGTTCCACAGTTGGTCTTGCTAATCCTCTCTTTGTTTTCTGTTTCTCTGATTTCTGGTCTTATCTGTATTCTTTCTTTCCTTCTATTTTTTTTTTTTTTGCATTTATTTTCTATTCTTTAACTCTCTCTTCAGATAAAAATCTTAGCTCAGAAAGGTTTAGCCTTTTTTTTCTTTTCTGCTATATGCTTTTTTTTTTTTTACCCTATTTCCCCCAACCCCCTACTGTTAGCAAAATCAATTGTGGTTTCTGTAAAAACCTAAGGGTGAAAAGAAGGGTCTAACTCCAGAGGCCAGGAAAACTGCACAAAGGGAATGGGAGTGGGAGTGGGAGTGGGGGCGTGTAGATTCATAGTTAGTGGCTCAGGAGAGAGAGAAGAGGCCAGATTTTCAATGATGAGAAGATTTTGAAATGAAATGCTGTGTACTCCGGAGGTAATCACCATACCCCATGTCCCTGTGAAATACTTAGTAAAATGTTTTTTCTTGTTAACCCACTATGGGATTGGATCTATTTTGGGGCTGTCTTGCACTAAATTCTGCTGTAAAGGGGGCTGTAGTTTAAAGGTGGGTGCAGCTCCAAAGCACCTGGTCCCTTCTGACCTCCTCTAATAAGAGCTAACCCTGAGCCTGTATACCAAGGACTGCTTTAAGGACGTTACCTACAGTAGTTCATCCAATCCTCCCAGCAACCCTATGGGGTAGGTATGATTTTCCTCACTCCATTTTACAACTGAAGAAGCTAAACTATGGAGAAGCCAGGTGAGATCGCACCATTAGTCAAGGGATTCACACCAGGCTGTTTGGCTCTGGGGACTAGGTTCGTAACCACTCCCCCACACTGTCAGCCAAGAGGCGTTGCATGCACTAGGCTTTAGGCAGGTTATGCAGCCTCAAAGTTTTGTCCACTGGGATGAGGATGAGGTAACAATAATACAGCCAGAAAGGGAGAGAGGACAGGTTGCCAAGAAGTGTGTTACTAAGTCATAAAGCCATTAAGCCCCATCAGCAGAAAAGACCCGTTCCATATTCATGCCAGGATTCCTGATGCTGAAAGCAGGAAGGCATCACAGTCTCCTCCACCAAACCACCACTCAGATCTCGTCTATCTGCACTCTTGTCATGCCTCGCCCCACCCCTTTCTCTCCACATCCCCCATCACCACCTCGTCCAGGTCTCTGTCATCTCTCTTTGGACACCTGCAATGACCTACCTGCTTCCACTTTTCTTTATCATCCCTCATCCCTGTCCAGTTCCCACTCAGCAGAGAGAATTATCTTTTAAGTACACATCAAACCACATCCTTCCCCTGCTTAGAACGCTTCACCAGCTTCCCATCACACTGAGTGTTCAATCCAGACCCCTCATCTTGTAAGGCCCTGCATTGTCTGGTTCCCACTGACATGGAGCACTGTCCTCCCCCTGGCTGGTGGGCTCCCACCCCACTGACCTTGCAGACCCTGACACACACCAAGTTTTTCTCTTCCCACATGCTGTGCCTGCTGCCTTAAGTGATCTGCCCCTTCTCATTTTGCATGGCTGGCTCCTACTTTTCCTTCAGTGTAAATGTCACCTCCTCTGAGAAGCCTTCCCTGACCACTTTATCTAAGGAACCTATTTGAAAGTAAATGCCATATATATATATATATATATATATATATATATATATATATATATATATATATATATGGCATTTCTTTTTATGAGTTGATTGTTTGTGTAGTGTCTGGATTAGAAGCTGCTGGAAGACAGGAACCCTGAGTTTCAGCTACTCTTCCTAGCATCTAGAATGCACCTGTCACGTGGCAAGCATTCACAAACATTTTTTAGTGAATAAATGATAAAAATGGGTCCCAAAGTTTGCTTATTATTTGGTGGTTGCCGAATAAACTCAGATGTGGAAAGAGGAGCGAGAGCAGGAACCAGGGATGAACAGGTGACACCTCATGTTTGAGGGTATTTTAAATTGAGATGTTTTCCCACGGCAGTTGCAAATATAGACAAATGATGACCACACCACTTTGTCATTCCATTCACGTGTGTTCTAAAGTGTTTGGGGTAGGGGCAATGATGAGTCTCTTAAGAAGCATGGGAGGATCTGGCTGTCATCAACCTCATTAATGAGGCAGCTTAAGCAATTTGAAGCAAAATAACTTCCATACCAAGGCCAAGCTTCAAAGAGCAGTTGGAAGGAGGAAGTGAGGGAGCAGTAGAATCAGTAACTAGGTTGCTCAAAGAAGTCTCTTGTGATTAGAAAGAGGGGAGAAAATGTAGTAATTACATTTTGCTGAGACTCAGAGAATTCAGAAAGCACGGTCTCGCCTTCATCTTCTCTATTTCAGATGGAGGGAGATGAAAAGAAAGTAGATGTGGAAAGTAATTTCAGACCTTCCCTGCGATGAGTAAAGCAGTTCTCTCTCCAGAGGGAGGAGAGGTAGGTAGAGAAAGCGCCCTCCAAGCAGTAAAACTGTGGAGATCGTTAACAAGGTTGCGCTACCCCCATTAAAAGCCGGAGCAAGAGAAAAGCTGCAGGACACTTGTCAGGAGTCTCTGAACTATCCCCGAGCCTGGGGCTGGCTGACATTTGAAAGAGAGCTGGGAAGAGTTTCAGAGGCCTTGGACTTAGAGTGATGGCGGGTGGCAGACAGGGAAAAAGGGAAGTGGTCAAGTCGTTGGTGGCCACCAGCCAGGTGGAGTTTGGAGCCTGGCTCTTCCTCTTCCTCCAGCATGAAGTTTGTGCAAATAACCTAATCTCTCTGGGCCCCGGCTTGCTCCTCTGTGAAAGGGGCATAGTCATAGTGAGAAGGAGGCAATGGCGGATGAGAGGTTCAGCCCGGCACGTGGCACAGAGGGTGCATTCAGCGAATGTGAGACCCTGAGCTTTGCTGTTGGGGCCAGTCATGGCCATGATGGTGAGTAAGCCACTCGGCCCTGGGTGTGGAGCATGTGGACTGGTTCGTGCAGCCTCCTTTTCTGGGCCTTACCACAGGAGGGACAACGACCAACTGCATTTCCAGACTCCCTCCCAACTAGCAACTCTTAATTCTAGAAGCAAATGAAGTTTGGCCAATTAAATATACTTGAATGAGACTTGGAAGGTTGAGAATGATTCCTGCTTCTTTTGACTGTATGTCATCACTGGCAAGCTGCAAAGTAGGAACGTGAGGTCTTTTGGGGCCTGTCAGAGCCCATTCTCCAGCTTCCTGGGTGTCCAGGGGCAGTGTGGCTTCCTGATAACCAAGAACACAGCCTCAGCAGTGGGTTCCTGACATCAGTAGCCCTAGCAGTGGCATCAGAGGTGATAGCACCCCTAGTGGGTCAGTTCTGTAGTTCTGGGAGTCATTTCTAGAAGCCCAGTCAAGAGCCCACACCCATAGGCCTCCCCGTGATTTTATAAACACCTTATTCCAAACATTACATTCCCTACATGTCTGCCTCCTACACTCAAGCCTGACTACTACATAAGTCGTTTGTATTTCTTTCCTTCACAACCTCATCAATTGTGTACCACATTTTTACAAATGAAAAAAAAATTTTTTTAAAGCATCATTTGCTTCACCTAGTAACATTATTTTCCCTGAGCTATTCACACCTACACTGAGATTGACCAATTACCACATCCCTGCGTCACTAAACCTAAGGGATTGTCTTCCCCTGGTGACAGCTGCCCAATCTGCAACTATAATGATGGGAAGGGAATAATCAGAGTCAGAATAGAGCAGACTTCACAATCTCAAACCAAGAGAGTGAAGCCCCATCAATATTGATATTCTTATGGAATACTGAAAATGGAGGCGTTGAGAGAAAAGCATTTCTCCAGTATTGCCCAAGAGAGATGGAACATTGATGACTCAATATGAGTCTTCCCCGTCAGCGTGGCTGACTCAGCATCTTAATCCAGAATGACTCATCATTGCCTCACTGGTGACTGTGTTCCTAAAAAATAGTCACCCCCTCTGCAGTGGATTCAGATCCTTTTGGGAAGGAGGCAGAAAGTAAACACTCTGCAACCTTCTCATCTTAATTTAGTTTCCATTTTGATAAAAGAGTATGCTGACCATCTGACACCTGTGCGGGTGTGGTTGTCCCTTCTTTCTATCCCTGGACACTAATAAGTAAGCGTTCTAAGACTTTTTTCAGTCTTTTGTGGGTCTGAAATCATTTTATCAATAATTCAATTCAACCGAGAACTGAGAACAATTTGTGAACCTACAGGCCTGAGTCAAAATCGGAGCTCATCTCTAGGAGAAGCCCATTAACCCTGAGACATTATTTTACCCCCATAGCCTGGCTTGCGTTCCCAACAAGTAGACCCACACTTGGTCAATTCTTAATTATCTGCATATGGCTTATTCAAAACCATTTATGTTTATTCAATGTGGAGACTAGTTGAAAAGGCCAGGCTCTGAGTTCAAGAGATAATGGGTTCAAATGCTGACTCTACACCTTCCTGGCTCTGTGATCTTGGACAAGTGACTCCATTTCTCTGTGTGTCACTTTCCTAATCTATAAAAAGGAGCCAATAAGAATATCTACTTTGTATGAGATAGAAGTTCTATAAAGAACTACACTCAATAAATAGTAGCACTTAATAAATAGTAGCAATTGATATTATTTGCTGGATGCTACAGGAATGCAAAACTGAGCAAACCATAATTAGAACCCTTCAGAGCTCTCTGATCTAGTAGGGGAGGGTGCAGCCTGTACATGCGTAGCTGTAACAGTCGGAATGAGATGTGCTGTATAACTGATGATTCCATCCAATTTAGACATCAAGCTTAGGTAGGAGGTAGCATTGGAAATTGGACCAGGGCTGTGTCCAAAGTTAGATAGAAAAAGTGGTCCAGGAAGAGGGAAGTGAAAGAGCAATACAGTGGAGATAAACAAGCCTGATAGCCTCTCTAGGGAAGGCTTTGAAGGCCAATTTGAACTTGAATAGTCAGATTGCAAAAGCAGTCACTAATGCTTCACCCTGGCATCTGAGCCCTTAGGCAATTCTTTCCCACGGTGATGCTGAACACTTGCTTTGACCAGTAGGATGACTGGTAGCAAATGTGACTCAGATAGAAGCTTGAAAAAGGCTTGCACATTTGGGCTGACTCTAGTGCCCCACTTGGAACCTTTCTGGCACCACCTGAACAAGCTTGCTCTAGCCAGTTAGGTGTCGATGAGAAATATGTGTCCGGTGCCCTCCACTACCCCAGTCAACAGTCAGCACTGTCAGGAGAACAGCAACCTAGCTCTCTGCAGCTGACCAGAGAAGCAAGAGTGAGCCCAGTCAAGACCAGCAAAAGAATCACCCAGCTGGGCCCAACCCAAATCATAACCTACAGAACCATGAACAAAATACATGGTTGTTGTTTTAAGCCTCTGCGTTTTGGGGTGGTTTGTTAATGCAGCAACAGCTTGCTGATAATGGAGAACCATTAAAAGATGGGGCAGGTGAGTGACATGAACAAATGTGAGATGCTATCCAGATGGAGAT
>NW_017731418.1:2506916-2512692 GCF_001890085.2 Hipposideros armiger
TCCATTCTGTGAGGCTGGTCTTCCTGCTGTTCCTCAAAAACCCAGTTCTCCTTCCCACCAGGCCTTTGCGTTTTAGTTGTCTCTGCTGGGCATGCTCTTCTCCCAAATTCTTGCATTGCTGACTTCCTTTGGGTCTCTGCTCAGTGTCACTGCTTCAGAAAGGCCTTCCCTGACCACCCTATGGCAGTCCCTCCCACCCCATAATTCTAACCTTTCATCCTGCTTTATTTTTCTTCAAGTAGACATCTCTGCCTGGCTTATTAACGTATTTGTTTTTGTCTGCCACCCACACTAGAAAGTTCTCCAAGAAGACAGACTTTTCTTATTCACTACTCTGTTCTTAATGCCTGGAAGGTGCTTGGCTCATAACAGATGCTCAGTAAATAATTGTTGGAAGAGTAAGTGAAGATTTCTTCATTGTCATTCTGTGGATTGCCAGTCCCTAAAGGTGGGGGCCTCTGATTTTGAGGTTTGAGTGGTATCACGGGCTAGCTTCCCCAGAAAGCAGACTCTGAGATGGAGATTAGCATGCAGGAAGTGTGCCGGCATCTGTGCAAGGAAGGGAGGGAAGAAGGCAGGATTGCCAGAGGGACTAGTTGAACTGTGCGACAGTCTTAGCGGGAACCTCAGCCAATTCGACTGGGAATTCTGAAAATAGGTTGACCCTTTGAAGCTGTTGGAGCTTCAGAGTGAGAGCGAGAGCACATGCAGGCCTCAGCTTTTGTCATCCCTGTAGACAGCTGAGGGCTAGCTGCCAGCAACACTCCCAACATCTGGGCTAGTCCTTCACTTGTGAGTGGCACAGCAAAATATCTTCCACAAATGGGAAGATGAGTGGCTTAACCATAGTAGTAGGAAGTCTATAGCCTTTTACCTGGAGACCTCATAATGTGGCATCTGTTTCCTTGGCAACATTACAAGTGTCCAGGGGACTGGTTCTTGGTCTGCCAAATCCCAAATTCTGATGGTGATAGCACAGAGAAAATGAACCAGTCTCAGTGGTAGACACATTAATTCATGTTCAGATAGCAATGCATACAATGGGAGGCCGATTTATTTTACAGTGAGTGATATAACTTTCACTAAAACTCTAAGTGTCAGCAAGACCTGTTCATTCTTTCCAGAGCCACCTACCTACAGCTCCCCAGGCTATATACAGAACTCTAGGGGCTGCTATTCACATGAACTGCAGTGTGAATGGTACACCTCCTAGCCCCACGACTGTTCAGTGCACCAGCCCTGAATAACAAGGAGGTTGATTGTTGAACATGGAACCAGGTTTATGAGAGTTAGGTAGGGAGAGTTTACTAGAATAGCTTGAGGCATTCTCCCCTACTGCAAAGATAGTCTTGAAATAGAACCACAATAGTATATGAAACCTGTTGATGAAGTTAACATGCCATGCATAGCTTTTGAATAAGACTTTCATTTTAATCATATTTATAGCCAAGAGAAGATGGCTCACTTCACAGATGAATTCATTGCCTCTTTGCATATAGGACAGTTTAGATAATTAAATACTAACTAAATTACTAAAATAAGCTAGAGCTTATTTTTGAATATTATTTTGAGAAGACTTTAAAAGCAATTTTGTATTTTTCAAAAACCAACAACAAATATATGCCAAATATATGCCAATATATACTATGTTCCTTATGGTACTCTGTGCTAATTTAGGTAATTAGGAGACACAAAAGTTTGCATTTAGTTTGGTGAATGTTCAGTAATCAAACAGATATCAGTTCAAGTCCCACCTCTGTCATTTAGCAGCTTTGTTATCCAGGGCAAGTTACTTGGTCCTTTAAGCCTCAGTTTCCTCATTTATAAAATGCCAATACTAATAACCAATTCATAGTATGGCTTTGAGAATGAAATAAAACTATATGGAAACTGGCCGGCCGAGTGGCTCAGTTGGTTAAGAGCTCGCTCAAGAGTTTGATCTCTGAGCAACAGCAGTTCGAGTCCCGGCCAGAGCTGAGCAGCTGCTGAGCTGCCAACAGGTGGAAGGATGGCTCAGCTAAAAACAAAACAAAATAAAACAAAAACTATATGGAAAGATGCATATAAAACAACACAGCATCTAGCACATAGGATATGTGCAAAATAGTTAATATTAGTGATTGAGTAGAATGACAAGTTAGCAACTTTTTCTGTAAAAGGACAGATAGTAAATATTTTTGGCTTTGAGGGCTATGATGTCTCTGTCCTGACTATTCAGCTCTGTAATGGAGTGCAAAAGTAGCCACAAATAATATGTAAATGAATGGGCATGGCTATGTCCCAATAAAACTTTATTTACAAAAACAGGCAGTAGACTAGATTTGGCCTGAGATCATAGCTTGCCAACCACTACTAGACTCGATGAGCTGATTTCTTGGCACTATTTATGCACTACTTTTCCTCATTCATTTTGTCGTAGACTCTAGAATTGATGGTCAAGGATTCCTAGAGTTAATCTGTTCCTCCTTGCTTCTTCCTTAATGAACACGAAATATCATCAGCTCTAAGGGAAAAAAATGGCTTCTACCCATACCCCTTCAAATTCATAGCTTTAAAACCCAAGAGAAAAATAAATTTCCCCAGTGTCCTTTCTGCACTCAGCCTATCCATTGTATTTCAATAGCCATTTTACATTGTCAAATGTGTTAACAGGTACCACGTAATTCGGTTTATTATCTGTGCATGTGTTATTCCGAGTTCATTGTCTTCACCTCAGAGCTCTCCCAGTTGTGGATCCTAGCAACCAGTAGGCGGCATCCCTATTTATTTATTTATTTATTTATTTATTTATTTATTTAAGATTTTATTGGGGAATTGGGGAGGGAACAGTGTTGGGGAATCGGGGAAGGGAAACACTGTGTTTTTCCAGGACCCATCAGCTCCAAGTCAAGTTGTTGTCCTTCAATCTTAGTGCTCATTTAATATTAAAATTGAATGCTCACCCAGTTGCAGCCCCTTCCAATTTGAGGAAATAAAGCCCCTCTTAAGAATTTCAAAATAGTTATTTATACTTAATTAAGGTGAAATAATTATGTGACCCCCCCGAGAATTTCATCTCAATGGCTTTTATAAATGTATTTAAAATTACTATTTCTTATCCATAATGGGTTGACTTGTGCCCTCTACCGAACTCNTAATCTCATCCAGAAGCATCCATACAGACAACACTCAGAAATAATGTTTTACCAAATCTCTGGGCACTCTGTGCCCCAGACCATTTGTCACATAAAATTAACCATCAAAGTGGCACAGCCACAAGATGGAAGGAATCTGGGTGACTGGATTGCCGATTGGCGGAGAAATGTTTGCCAGGCAGAATATCTTCCTTAGACTCTTCTGTGGATAAAAAATAAACTTTTATTCTGTTGGAGCCATTTCTACTGTGACATAGATTAGACGTTGATGGGGGAAAAACACACACACACACACACACACACATTCAGCAAAATTGTACATTCAAAATAATGCTTTTAGGAATATTAGGATTATAGTCAGAGCAATAAAATTTATGTAACTTTGCAACTAGAGCACTCACAAAAACAATAATTGGTGCCCTGAGAGGCAACTTGGACAGCCTAGGCTGGAAGCTCTGAATGGTTGGAGGTTGCCTCAAGCTTTTAAAATGCTATTCACAATAATTGTGGGAAATTATAGAGATGGAGAATAGATTAGCTGTTTAGCTAGGGGTTAGGGATGGTGGTGGAAGTGGTGGGCGTGGCTAGGAAGGGATAGCACGAGGGAGCTAGTGGTGAGGAAACAGTTCTGTAGCTTAGCTGTGGTAGTGGTGAGACTAGTCTGCATATGTGAGACTATTACATGGAACTACACACACACACACACACACACACAATGCATGTAAAACTGGTAAAATCTGAATAAGTTATGAATTGTACCAATGATCAGTGTCAATTTCCTGCTTTGAAATTGTACTCGAGTTTCTAGTTGTGCAAGATATTACCATTGGGGAAAGTGGGTGCAGGGTATATGGAACATCCCCCGCATTTTTTTTTCAATTTCTTACAAATCTATAATAATTTCAAATTGAAAAGTGTTCTTTAAAATGGATGGAAATGTTGTCTGTGGTTGTGGAAAACTGCGCAGATGGAAACGGAGCTCTGAGCTCTAGGCTGCCAGAGGAGGAAGTGCAGTCTGCCCTGAGCAGGGCTGGGAGTACTCCTGTCTGGGGAGGAAGCCAAGGTGTTGCACTTATTTTTACTTTCTTAACCGATACCAGGAAGGGGTCTTGCCTATGTATCAGCCAATGTATTCTTGTAATACACTGTATTCATGTAATCCTGCCTGTGTATTTTCCCTTCCCGCGGCTTCCCGCGGAAGGTTATAATTCTACTCCCACTCTTCAAGCGCTGCCTCTTTCTATGTTAATGTTTTGAGTTTGATTTGTTTTCTGTATTTGTTCAGGATCTACCTAGCCATTTAGAAAGGTATATTTGATTGCATGTGGGATAATTTCAAAACATAAACCATAATATATTTAAGGGACAGAGAGTTTTCTGGGAAGATTTGAATCATTTGAACAGACCTGCCCTTGTGATATTCAGGTGTTATTTCTGAGAATGGGCTTTCTGCAGACTGTTGATGCCCCTTTGTGTGAAGGAATACATGAGGTTCAACCAAAACATTGCCGATGACTGTAAAAGCCCTCAACGCAGAGGTCTTGACCATCAGTGCATGGGAATCACCAGGGGCATCTGTTCAAAATTCAGGTGACTCCATCTCCGTTTCCAGAGTCTCTGAATCATTGGTTTGGGAATGACGTCCAGAACTATGACATAAAACAAGCATCCCAGGCGATGTGTATGCTGCCTACCTGATGATCACTCTTTGAAAAACACAAGCTTTAATCCTCAACAAGGAGGAGGCTGGCCCACTAGCTTTAAAGTATATAGCTGAGTTCCTGCTAAAATAGTGCAATTTGGCTGAACAGTGAGCTGTGGAAGAGATGAGTAGAGGCAGTGCTTCAAAGACATGCTGAGCAAACTGAAAAGCAAGTTAAAGCACCGTGACATAGCTTCCAAAGCCCGGGATTGACAGCCGCTGACAGTTTGCTGGTATCCGTGCCACCTCTGAATACAAAGAACATTGGGTATTTTGACTTATTTCAGCAGGGGTAAAATGGTAGGGAGGAAAATATTCCCCTAACTAGTTTCTTCCTCTGAAGCATCACTGTAGAATAATAATGCCTTATATTCATGCATCAGCTTTCCAATCACCAACTTATTTGAAGCCATCATAAGAGAGACCTTTTAAATCATCAGCCCTGAGGCAAATGGTACATTTCTTGAAATTCCTTGAATGTTGAAAAATGTGTTTCTGAAAAACACATTCCAAGGTCTTTCTAGCTTAGAAACATTTCCTTCTGAGGATGTTAGGAGGTGTCCAGCTGAGGTAAAAGTGAGCATAAGTCGAGGCAGAAAGCTGGTTAGCAGATGCTTAAGACATCAAGGAAAAATCTATGCCCATTGGACACTGTAGCATCTGAATTTATAAAAATTATGAGGCCTGTGATTGGCCAAACACTGTCTCAAACACTCATTGACGAACACCCCTCTTCTTATACTCTTGGGGATTCTGAGGTCTGTCTGGTCCATTTTTAGAATTTGGGTTTGAAATATTCTTGGCTTCTCAAGGACAAGGACCATAGTCTGTCAATTTTGTATATCCCACATTTAGTATATTATACAATGTATACAAGATGTTCAACAATGTTGAAAGAATGAAATTGTTTTCTTAGAATGAACTAACCAAGGGAATCCAG
>NW_017731418.1:2514172-2515958 GCF_001890085.2 Hipposideros armiger
ACCATTTTCTTCATGATGCTATCGCGCTCAGTTTCATTTCTTCCACCCCATTTTAGATTGCTTAAGTATTTAAATCAGTCGTTTCTTATATTCTCTTTACTTTTGCAAGCTTTTAAGTTTCTGTATGTATATTCACAACACTTCCTTCTCATTTTCGTCCCTAATTTTATGGAAGTTCTAGGCTTTTGAATTCTACTAGTTTTGACGTTTCCCTCTTTAACTTGTATTTTTCATTACTAAAAATTACTTATTAATAAGCTGTTATGTGTTGGTCCCTTTGTTAGGAACCATGAAAGATACAAGGGAGGGTCATGTCACTTTTGCAGGCTTCAAGATGTTTACAGTTGCATTACTTTATGGCAGTAGCTCCCAATCAATCACCACTCACCTTTCTACATTTCAGCTCAAAATTAGGTTGCAGTCTTATCTTTTCTTATTCTCTTTGTACTTGTGGATTTACAATTTTTTAAAAAGCCAATTATTGTAGTTCTTAGGACATGGTAGAGAACAAAGTAAAATTATATGATAAATTTTCCATCTTTAACCAGCAACCTTTACTTTTCTGATAATATAGAAAAATTAAATAATGTTTATGCCACTCTAAGAAGTTGTTTTCTTGCCCACTTACTCTAGGCCTTTAGAATTTTTTACTTATTTAAACAAAAATTGGTCATGTGATTGCTCAGAAAGAAAACCTTTCTGAAATACATGGTTTCTAGATTTTGCTAACCATAAACTAATAAAATTATGTCAACAACATAATTATGTCAAAAATATCTTAAACAATTGAGAATTTTAAAACTATCTTTTGAAAATAATACAAAATTAAACAACCTATATCAAAGAGAGAAATGAAAACTTAAAAAAATTAAATGAAAATTAACAAGGAAAATATTTCATACCCAAGCCCATGCATACAGGAAGCATTATACTCAAATGGAAATTTATAGACTTAAATGCTTTTATTATTTTAAAATTCTGAAAACATGATAAGTTGGTCAATTTAAGAAACTAGAAAGAGAACAAAGTAAAACAAAGAAAGTAGGAGAAAGTAATGAATAAAAGCTAACATTAATAAAATAACAAATAAAAGATAACAGAAAGAAAATACCTAAGCTTATTTTTGAACGAACATTAAATACGAATAAATAAATTAGTTAGCTAATTAATTACTAGCAAGTCAAATCCAATAGTATATTGAAAAGATGAGATACCACTACCTTGTAGATTTTATTTTATCACTGCTGGAATGGTTCAACATTATGAAATATATAAGTAAAATTTATCACACCAAGTTAAAGAACAAAACTGTAATTATATCAATAGATGCCAGCAGAACTGACCAGAGAGGCCAAATTGCATCCAGCACTCATCTGGCTTTAAAGCTTATTTATCACCACTAATTCTGTTTTACAACAGAGATCACATCCACCTAGTAATGAGAAAAGCAGAATGCCCTGACTGCAGTCTCCCTTAGCCACCCCTCTCCCCACCAGGCTTATTTTTTTTTTAAAGATTTTTATTGGGGAATTGGGGGATGGGAACAGCACTGGGGAATTAGGGGAAGGGGAACAAGCAAGTTGCTGTCATTTTGTTCTTCAGTCTAGTCGTGGAGGACGTTGCTTCACTGGCCCAAGTTGGCACCATCATTACGCTCTTCCCGGGCGAGGCAGATCAGTCGCTGGCTTCTGGACGGCCGCTCACGGCGGCTGCTGGCCGCTCACGCTGGCTGCTGGCTACACATGGTAGCCCATGGCAACCCACTGCAGCAGGGGCTGCAGCCTAT
>NW_017731418.1:2520564-2526591 GCF_001890085.2 Hipposideros armiger
AGAGAATGGAGTGAGGAATGCCTAGAGGTGCCAGGAGTTGGAAGAAGCAAGGAGTGGTTTTCTCCTAGAGCCTCTGAAGGGAGCACAGCTTGCCAACATGCTGATTTTGGACTCCTGATTTCCAGAACTGTGAGAGAATAAATTTTTGTTGTCTTATGCCAGCAAGTTTGTGGCAATTTGTTATGGTAGCCTTAGGAAACTAATCCCAAATAAATAAAACCAAGCCAAAAGCAAGCCAGTTTGTTTAACAAAATCATGAAGTTTCCAACTCAACTAATTAACCCAAATCTTCAACCTACTAAACTGTACCTCTTCTACGCATATAGCACTTTGAACACGAATGTTCATATCATTTGTGAGACGGAATTATAATAGAGACTTGTATTATGATTTCCTCAAAGATAACAAACCTTGTCACTTTTCTAAGATCTTACTACTCCCAGACATCATTCAGCGACAATTAAACATTCAGTTGTCCATACTAACTTTTCCCAGTGCAATATTAGAAACAAAACAGGAGCCACATAAAGATAAACATGCATTAGGGCATCTCTGAACAAGCCATTCTTGTCTTATTTTTGATAATGACCTTGCATAGGCACTCAGTCAAATGCATTCAGCAAGTGTTTACTGTGTACCTACTAGGCACCAGGCACACTGCTAGGTGCAGAGCCAAGATGAATTAGAGATAGTTTTTGTGGTTTAGTCAATTGAGAGAGACGAATAAGGAGTCAGATATGGTGCATACGATGAGCGAGAAAGCACAGTGGTGAGGGAGCACAAATAGAGGTGTGTCTCACCCAGGGGCCAGGAGGGGGAGGAGATGGAACCTGGGCTGGACCTTGAAAGCTTAGTTATCTGGATTAGAGGTTGGAACACGTGGATCAAGGTGGCGGAAGTTAGAGCATAGAGGTCTGGGAAACTGCCCAAGGGTCAGGATGTCTGGATTGCCTGGAGATGCAAACATGGCTGCGATGGTGAAGGACTTTGGTAAAGGGTTCAAATTTCATCCTTAAAACAATAGAGCACCATTGAAGGTTTTTGCATCTGTTACTGAGTGATATGATCAGATTTCTTTCTGGAAATATTCATCTGCTGGTGTGCGGATGCTGGATCAGAAGGGGGCAGGAGTAGCCAAGAAAACCAGGTTAAGAGGCTGTTGCAGCCATCATCCAGAGTTTCTGAAAACCTGACAGCAGCAATAGGGGTGAAGAGGAGGAGAAAGCCCGGGGAAGGTATTAAGCAGCTACTAGTTCTTAGCACTAGGTATGGGGGTGTAGGAGGGCAAAATAGTATTCAAGAATTACTCTCTTGAGTTATTGAGCTCCCAAAAGATTAAGTAGTGTCTTTTCATTCATCTCTGTGCCAGCCTAGCCACTTGTACAAAATAAGCCTTCAATTTGTTAGTGATTGAATCAAATTTCCTAGGTTTCTATTAGAAACTTCGGTTCCAGGTACTTTCCACGGTGCTCTGGATACCCTTCACTTTCAAGTATATAAAGCTGTCCTGAGCGATAATTTATGGCTCCCGGAAGGGCCTCCTGTTTTTGTTCGTCTGCCCATTGAGCGGCTTCTTACTGGATTAATGGCCTGGTGCATGAATCATGGTAGCTACCCATGCAGAATTAAGTACTAATGGGAGGTTTCAGGATAGCCATCTCCGGCGCCGCCTGGAGTCCCAGGCAAAGGTCAGCCATTCCTGAAGCCCCCCACTACAGCGCCCCCCATCCCAGCTCTCTCATAGGCTTCCATAGCATCCATATTTATACTCATTCTGTAGAAGGGCTCCTGATCCTGGCCCTGTAGCTACAATCCCTAAAGAAATTCCTACAGCACTGCCGACTGAAGCCTTTTTAAATCATTTTGTGACTGACTGAGCAACCAAACCACTCAGTGCTCCTGAACTGCAGGGTACAACTGAATCACAGACTGGCTTTCCAAAGCCAGAGTGCCTCCAATGTGCTTCGGCGGGCAGGCTTTTACACCGAGAAAAGATGAACACCAGAGGACTTAGGACTCAAAGCTATGCAGAGGTAGCAATAGCCTGGAGTTATTCAAGAGGGAGTGGTGACTTGGGCAGCGTTGGGCAGAGAAAGTGTGGCAGAGATAATTTGAGTTGCATCTCTAAGGACAGTTAGGATTTAGCCAAAGTTTGGGGGAAAGTGCTATTGGCAATTTGGAGCTGGAGGATTCATTCATGCTTCACGCATGGCATAATGTTTAGCATTATGCCCACTAAGTTGGGTCCAAAATGCTCCCGGATGTACATGTTTCCAAATAACCCTTGGAGGACTGTGCTTTCCTGGGTGCGAACCGCTGACGGAGGAGACCAAGGTGTGGGGGAGGGGCACATGAGATTTATTCTCAGACCACTAACATAGGATACACTAGGAAAAGAACATTTAAAACAGGTAAAAAATAAGGTCCATCATTAAGTGCTAATCACAACATGTTCAAATGGCCCCAAAGACCATGGTAAACACTAATGTCAGGTTCAGTTAAGAAGCCAGAGGCATGTAGTGGATAGGATGTGAGCTCTGAACTCAGACCTAATTTGAATTCCAGCCTCACCGCTTACTAGCTATTTCCTTGGGCAAGTTATTCATGCTCTCTCAGCCTGCTTTATCATCTTCTAAATGAAGATCATACTTCCTCAAAGAGTTGGTGGAATGCCTTCAACCTGGTATTACATATATTTAAGCCTTGAAATAACTACTTTGTAAATCAATATAAGTATTCTACCATTGTATTAAATAAACTCTTTTTATAACAAGTCCTCCAAGGTTTAGTTCTATGTTGCTCATAATTAGTTGGAATCTCTTTTCTTCTTTTTTGTTAAGCAAGGTAATATTTACACTAACTATAAGTGTCCAGTTTGGTGCAATTTTGTTTTGTACAATCTTTTAACCACTATCACAATCAAGATACAGGATGATTTTCTCACCCTAAAAAGTTTCCTTATACCCATTTGTATTCAATCATATCCTCTCAGCCTGGCCCCAGGCAACCATTGGTCTGCTTTCTATCATTATAGTTTTGCATATTGTACAATTTCATACAAATGGACTCATCCAGTATAGAATTGTTGTATTTGACTTCTTTCACTTACATAATATTTTTGAGATGTATCCATGTTGTTTTTTGAAATACAAATCTATATTTGTATTTCCTTCTTTTTTTTATTGCTCAGTAGTTTTCCATAGTATAAATACACCACACTTTTTTTATCCATTCCGTGGTAATGAACATTTGGGTTGTTTCCATTTGGGGGATATTATAAATAATGCTACTATAACCATTCGTGTACCTGTTTTGTCTGGACACATATTTTCATTTTTCTTGGGTAAATACCCAGAAGTAGAATTTCTGGGTTGTGTGGTAATGAATGTTTAACTTTATAAGGTAAGACTATTCACCAAAGTGACTGTATTTCCACCAGCAAAATCTGAGAGTTCCAGTTGTATCACACCCTTGCCAACACTTGGTGGTGTCAGACATTTTTACTTTATCCATTCTAGTGTTTAGTGATATCTCATTGTGATTTTAATTGACATCTCTCTGATGGCCAATAAAGATGGACATCTATTCATGTGCTCATGATAATTTTTAATCAAATTGTTTATCAAATGAAGTGCCAAAACGCAGTTATTAGAAGCAAGATTTGCAAAGGTGACTTGAAATTTATCCTTTCTTAAGCACAGGAGATACTAAACAAACTAAACAATAAGCCCTCAAATGGTGTACAATATTAATGTTGAAATGCTGTAATTACATTTTGGAATAGCTCAGCTTACAGAATGACTCATTTGCTGAAGCACCTATTTTTAATTGGATAAATTTATGTTCTGTACTGGAAGGAAATGAAATTTTGGAGGCCTATAATTATGCAGAATCATAAGTAGAGACAACTTATTTGATGAGGTTTTTCTTATAAAATATTTGTTGACGAAAGGTACTCTAAATTAAGACAAAAAAGGCAGCATCTGTGAAAATATTTGTGCTGAACTAATTATACATTTCAATATGCAAACGCTTAAAATTGTGAATATCCTTGTATTAGTTTGCTAGAGCTGTCTTAATAAAATACTACAGACTGGGTGGCTTAAACAACAGAAATTATTTATTTTCTTGAAGTTCTGAAAGTTGGAAGGCCAACATCAAGGTATCAATAGGTTTAGTTTTTTTCTGAGGCCTCACTGCTTGGCTTGCAAATGGCCGCATTCTCACTGTGTCCTCACCTCTTTTCTCTGTGCTTGCACATCCCTTGTGTCTCTCTGTGAGTCTAATTTCCTCTTCTTATAAGGCCACCAATCAGACTGGGTTAGGGTCCACCCTAACAGCTTATCTTAACTTAATCAGCTCTTTAAAGATCCTATCTCCAAATACAGTCACATTCTGAGGTGCTAGGTGTTAAGGGCTTCCACATGTGAATTTTGGGGAGATACAATTCAGCCCATAACACACCTCCATCTGGCAGACCAGTTTCTGACATTCCCTTTTACTTCCACATAACACAGAAGGAGACATGATGACCAGCTTCTAGTGAGGAGTATAACGTGAGTCAGAAAGTAAGCACCCTCTGCCTGCAATCTGGAATCACCCTTGTACTGTGTGATTTTCCACGTGTCATCGTTGACCTGCCAGCCTCCAACGTTTACCTGTTTAGACCAATAATATCTATCTGACACACTGCTGTATTTTTAAAAAATAGTTCTGTTTCTTCTGCTTATGAAAGTAATATGTGTTTATTGAAAAAAAAAATCAGACAGTCTTGACGTATATAGAAGAAAAGAAGGATCACCTCCCAAAATACATCACCCAGTAATAGCCACTGTTACCATGTTGATTGTATGTTCATCAAAATATTTTTTCTATGAAAATACTTGTATGCTTTTTAAAATAAAAAGTAGAAAGCACAACGTATTCAANTCCAGCAGCCTTCTGGCTCACCTGAGTGGTTGAAACCCCCACTGTTTTTCAATACCAGATATTGTGGGGGATCCTCTTCTCGGCACCAGCACTCCAGGCTGGGGAGCCTGCTGTGGGGACCTGGGGTCCCTTGCTCCTCCTGGGGAAACCATGGCAGTGGAGATAACCCTCCTGGTTCTCAACTGCCAAACGCAGGTGTGGGGCCTGTTCTGCGTCTCTGCCCCTCCTATCAGTTTCAACGTGGCTTCTTCTTTACATTTTTAGTAGTAGAACTTCTGTTTGCTAGATTTCAGATGGTTGTCCAGGTTGATTGTTCTGTAATTTAATTGTAATTTTAATGTGTTCATGGAAGAATGCAAGCACAGTGTTTATCTACTCTACCATCTTTGACCTCTCTCTGTGGGATTTTTTAAAAATGAGATTAGAGTTTAGGCTGAATGGTATTGATAACAAAGAACAGGTTTGAAAGCTTATGAACAAGATGAGAAAGAAAAGCAATGTAGATTTGGAGGAAGTAAGAGTTTATTTAGGAAGATTGATATTTGGCCCAGGAGTGGAGAGAATATTCAAAGACTTCCATGTTACTGCATGACCTTAAGTTGCCCTAAGACACTATACTATTATTATTAATAATGATCATGATAACAATGGTTAAGCTCTTTGAGCACTTACTGTGTGCCAAGTGCTGAACTATAAGAACAAATTTTATTTAAGCCTCATAACAAGTCAGTGAGATCGATATTTTTATTTCCAGTGTTCTCATTTTATGGATGAGGAAATCAAGACTTAGAAAGGTTAATAACTTATCCAAGGTCACACAACTAGTAAGTTATAGAGCAAGGACTCAAACCCAGGTCACCAGCTCCTTCTTTCAACCTTGTCCCTTTTATCCTTGTTTTATGGTCATCTATATTCATTACCTATATTAATTACCTTATTTTTAAATTTCTTTAATTTCAAGTGTAGTACATTTTTGTTATAGTTCCAAAAATTTAGAAACTACACATGAAAAAAAGAAAATAAGAATCGACTATAGGGGCCAACCGAGTGGCTCAGTTGGTTAAGAGTTAGCTTTAGAGCGTGAGCTCTGAGCAACAG
>NW_017731418.1:2527097-2551692 GCF_001890085.2 Hipposideros armiger
TAAGCACAGGAGATACTAAACAAACTAAACAATAAGCCCTCAAATGGTGTACAATATTAATGTTGAAATGCTGTAATTACATTTTGGAATAGCTCAGCTTACAGAATGACTCATTTGCTGAAGCACCTATTTTTAATTGGATAAATTTATGTTCTGTACTGGAAGGAAATGAAATTTTGGAGGCCTATAATTATGCAGAATCATAAGTAGAGACAACTTATTTGATGAGGTTTTTCTTATAAAATATTTGTTGACGAAAGGTACTCTAAATTAAGACAAAAAAGGCAGCATCTGTGAAAATATTTGTGCTGAAGTAATTATACATTTCAATATGCAAACGCTTAAAATTGTGAATATCCTTGTATTAGTTTGCTAGAGCTGTCTTAATAAAATACTACAGACTGGGTGGCTTAAACAACAGAAATTATTTATTTTCTTGAAGTTCTGAAAGTTGGAAGGCCAACATCAAGGTATCAATAGGTTTAGTTTTTTTCTGAGGCCTCACTGCTTGGCTTGCAAATGGCCGCATTCTCACTGTGTCCTCACCTCTTTTCTCTGTGCTTGCACATCCCTTGTGTCTCTCTGTGAGTCTAATTTCCTCTTCTTATAAGGCCACCAATCAGACTGGGTTAGGGTCCACCCTAACAGCTTATCTTAACTTAATCAGCTCTTTAAAGATCCTATCTCCAAATACAGTCACATTCTGAGGTGCTAGGTGTTAAGGGCTTCCACATGTGAATTTTGGGGAGATACAATTCAGCCCATAACACACCTCCATCTGGCAGACCAGTTTCTGACATTCCCTTTTACTTCCACATAACACAGAAGGAGACATGATGACCAGCTTCTAGTGAGGAGTATAACGTGAGTCAGAAAGTAAGCACCCTCTGCCTGCAATCTGGAATCACCCTTGTACTGTGTGATTTTCCACGTGTCATCGTTGACCTGCCAGCCTCCAACGTTTACCTGTTTAGACCAATAATATCTATCTGACACACTGCTGTATTTTTAAAAAATAGTTCTGTTTCTTCTGCTTATGAAAGTAATATGTGTTTATTGAAAAAAAAAATCAGACAGTCTTGACGTATATAGAAGAAAAGAAGGATCACCTCCCAAAATACATCACCCAGTAATAGCCACTGTTACCATGTTGATTGTATGTTCATCAAAATATTTTTTCTATGAAAATACTTGTATGCTTTTTAAAATAAAAAGTAGAAAGCACAACGTATTCAATTTTTCTACTTAATAATTATGGACATCTTTCCCTTTCAAAAAATAGATATCTTAAGACCTTATCAGAATTCAGGCTGGCCAACCCTGCCCCACCACAGGTCTAGGTTTTACTTGTGCTCATGGCAATGAAGTGGAGGTGTCAGGGCCCAAAGAGGCAAAGACAACTCAGTGTTAAGCAAAGTCCAAGAATTAGCCCATGTTGTTCCTCCAAACCTCTGTCTAAAGGTGGGATGCATAGATTGCCAAGGGATGGTGGGCCCCAAGTCAGGGAGGATCTCTCCGTGATTTGGGAGCAGAAAACCAAGGGCCCTCTAGTGTCCTGCTGGTCTGTCCCTGTGGGGTTCTACCTTCTCACTCCCCCTTCCCTTGACATAAAAGCAGCCTGAACTCTGTGCTGTCTTAAGGTGGATTTAAGGTACCACTAGGGCTCTCATCCTCTTGGTTGGCTCCTTCTAGATCAATAAACCTTTCCTTGCTCCAAACTCTGATGGTTTGAGTTTTGGCCTTTCGAAGCATATGGCACATGGACTTTGGGCCAGTAATACCCTTACTTCTTTTCCTTCTCGAGGCTAAAATTGAGAACCTTGGCCCCTCCCAATTTCAAATCTCTTCTCTCATTTAGGACATAGAGTAGCATCTACCCCCCAACCCCCATCTCCCCACCCCAGTTCTCAAAGAGACACATAGCAGGCAATTCAGCATAACCTCCAACAAAGAGGAACTGTTGAAAGGAATTTGCAAACATCACAAGTTCTCCTCCTTTTCTTCAAATACTCAGTCGGTCTTCTGGGAATTGGGCCCAGAGGTGCATAAGAAAAATAGGTGTTTGTCCTAGTCCTTTGATTCCATTTCCACAAGAAAGGAAAAAAATTATAGGGTAAGAGAGTCCTCAACCCAGCAACACAATACCTTTTTAAACAAGTGCTAGGTACTCCACTGCCTAATAGAAATTGTATCATAACTTATCTCCCATTTATAGATATTTTAGGTGATGTCCAAATTTTCTAAGCAGCACTTTAGTGAACATCTTTGACATATATTTTATACTCTTGCCTTAATGTTTCCTTAGAATATGTTCTCTGAGGTGGAATTTATGGCTCAAAGAGTATGTACATTTAAAGTTGTGATAACTATTTCTCATCTGCTCTCTAGAAATGTTATATTAATTCATATCATTTCAATTATCTTGGGTGTATATCTAGGAGTGAAATTGATGGCTCATTTGGTAAACCTATGTTTAACTTTTAAAGTAACTTTCAGAAGGTTTTCCAGAGCAGCTGTAACATTTTATGTCCCATCAGCAATGTATGAGCATTCCAATTTCTCTATATCCTCATTCCCACTTGTTATTATCTGTCTTCTGATTATGCTATACTGTTAGGTGTGATATGATATTTCAATTTAGTTTTCATTTGCATTTCCCTGATGAGTAATGATGTGAGTATCTTTTCATGGGTTTATTGGCCATCTGTATTACACCTTCTTTTAAGAAATATCTATTCAGGGCCGGCCAAGTGGTGCGTTGGTTAAGAGCTGGCTTGGGATGCCAGAGGGCCCCAGTTGGGATCCCACATATGAGGACCAGTGACACTGCCCTCTACAGCTAAGATGCTGAACAACAGCTCAACCTGGAGCTGGGCTGCCGTGAGTCGCCGGTGGCGGTGGGTAGGCTGCAGCCCCTGCTGCAGTGGGTTGCCATGGGCTACCGTGTGTAGCCAGCAGCCAGCGTGAGCAGCCAGCAGCCGCAGTGAGCAGCCGTCCGGAAGCTGGCAACTGATCTGCCTCGCCCGGGAAGAGCGCAATGATGGTGCCAACTTGGGCCAGTGAAGCAGCGTCCTCCACAACTAGACTGAACAACAAAAATGATAGCAACTTGTCTGTTCCCCTTCGCCCAATTCCCCAATAAAAAATCTTTAAAAAAAGAAATATCTATTCAAATCCTTTGCCCATTTTTAAAATGGGTAACTTGTCTTTTATTTATTCTGGATACTAATTCCTTATCAGATATATGACTTGAAAATATTTTCTCCCATTCTATGGGTTGTCATTTCACTTTCTTTATAGTGTCCTTTGAAGCAAAAAGTTGTAAATTTTGATGAAATCCAGTTAATCTATCTTTTTTTTTTTTTGGCTGGTATGTTTTATGTCTCATGTCTAAGAAACTATTGCCTAATCCAAGATCAAGAAGATTTATCCCTATATTTTCTTCTAAGATTCTTATAGTTTAAACTCTTATATTTAAGTCTTTAATCCATTTTGAGTTCATTTTTATATATAGCATGAGCCAGGGGTTCAGCTTCATTCCATTGCCTGTGGATGTTCAGTTGTCCCAGCACTGTTTATTCAAAATGCTAATCTTTTCCCCACTGAATTGTTCTTGGCACCCTTGTCAAAAATTAACTGACCATCAATTGCTTTATTTCCAAATTCTCAATTCTATTCTATTGATCTGTTCCTCATACCAGTACCACACAGTCTTGATTATAATAGTTTTGTAGTAATTTTTGAAATTAGAATGGGTAAGTCCTCCAAATTTGTTCTTTTTTTTAAAATATTTTTCAGAATTGTTTTGGATATTCTGGGTCCTAGTCTCTTGCATTTCTTTCTCTTTTTTTCCCTTTTTCATTTTTTATTCTTGAAATATACCCATGCTCTTAAGACAACTAAAGGAGAGAAAAATCCTATAGCCTCTTCAAGTTTCTTCTTTCCTACAGTCATATAACACTTGATGAATACTTCAGAAGTGCCAGGCACTGGGCTACATTGTGCTGGAAACACAATGGTGAATGAAATAAAGGCTATAAAAAGTACAATAGGGATAACTCTTTGCCACTTCTTACTTCAAAATAGTTAACAAGCACAGCATAGGCCCTGCCCAACCTGATTGCAGCTATAAACTGTTGTCCCACGTATACAGGTGCTGTCTGGCTCAGATAGCCCTGTCCTTGCCCCTCATCCTCCAGAGTGGACATCTTTTCCTGGAACTAGTGAGGAAAGAACGTGGTTTCTTCTGCTGGGTTTGCTGAGATGACTAATGTTGGTAGCTCTCCTGCCACCACTAGAGATCAGCCTCTCTGAAAATGGAACCACTATAGAGGAAAGCAGCAAGACATAAGACATGCAAACCAATCCTTTGACAACATTCAAGCTCCTGGATCCAGCCATACCTGAGGTTAGATTTTTCAGTTATGTGAGTCAATCAATTTTCTTTTTGTGGCTAAGAAGTTAAGCTGAATTCCTGACATTGAAATCAAAGAGTCTTATCAAACATGTATATTCTTCCCCTTTTTAAAGTTCCAGCGCCAAAGAAGCTATTATATGCCCTTACATGGGAGCAAGAAAGTTTGTATTTAAGAAACGAGAATAAACCCAGGGAATGCAATTGAAGTTCATGGGGGATCATACCAATTTCCTAAGCACCAACTCCTGAAATTATCACCCTTTCTACTCATACTCATACAGCCTGCAATTTTCATTTATTTATTTATTTATTTATTTATTTATTTATTTATTTATTATGTTTTAAGATTTTATTGGGGAAGGGGAACAGTGTGTTTTTCCTGGACCCATCAGCTCCAAGTCAAATAGTCATTCCAATTTAGTTGTGGAGGGCGCATCTCAGTCAAGTTGAGTAGTTGTTTTTCATTCTAGTTGTGGAGGGTGCAGCTCAGCTCCAAGTCCAGTTACCGTTTTCAATCTAGTTGTGGGGTGCGCAGCCCACCATCCCATGTGGGAGTCGAACCAGCAACCTTGTTGTTAAGAGCACGCACTCTAACCAACTGAGCCATCTGGCCACCCACCAGCAGCTCAGCTCAACTCGTTGTCTTCAATCTAGTTGCAGAGGGCACAGCTCATTGGCCCATGTGTGAATCCAACCAGCAACCCTGTTGCTCAGAGCTTGCACTCTAAACAGCTGAGCCACCCAGCCGCCCACAGCCTGCAATTTTTAGAAAAGCATGAACAGCAACAGAAGGAAGAATTAGCCACCAGGATACTTGGAGAGGCACCAGTGGACTGAGTATCTTATCTCTCCACCAAAAAGATTTAGTACTAGAAAGGTGCAGTGAAGTCTCATGTACTGAAAATTCATGACAGCCATAAAAAGCACCACCATATTTTCATGAGCTATTAAAACAAACAGTTAAAAGTAAAGCCCTTTTGGTATTCAATATCTCTTCACATGATCATATTTTTTCATGTATGTGTGAAGCAACACAATTTGATTAGTTGCAGTACATCTCCTTGTAACTGATTCAGATTTCCACATTCTCTTTCACATTCTAAAATAATAAGCTACAATTTCTCTAGCTATATAATTTATAAATTACATAGACTTACATCATAACATGCAATACATTCTCTTTCATTTTTCCCTTTGCCTTTCTTAACTGGTCTTTCATTTAAACAATTCTTGATGAAATCTCCACAAACACTGAATGGCATTGGCATAAGAATAATATATAGGGAAGGTATTGACATTTATTTGGCACCTCTGATGTGCCTATGACATCATATTTTATTTTATACTGACCCTAACCTTTAAAACAGGTGTTATTGCCCCCATTTTTCCATGGGAAAGCCTTTACCCAAGTTTGAACAGTTATAAAATAGCTATGGCAGACACTGTTAGTTGCTCCTCTGTAACTATAAATTTTGCTTCTTCTCTTTGCTGGTTGAACATGCTTCTCATTAAAGAAGTTGAAAATGCTGAATACACTTTATCCCAGACTTTCTTGCTACTAGAGCATGAACATATGGCCCAGTCTAGCCAATGGGGCCTGAGGGAAAGTCTGCTGGGGACTTTTGGGAAAGTTTTTCCCTGATTAAAAAAGAAAATAAAATGCATACAAACAAGAAAGATCCTCTTTACTCCTACTTTTTGTTTTTTGATGAGGTCTTGTAATGATGTGATGTGATACCTGGAGACGCAGCAGCCTTCTTGAGACTATGAGGGTAGAAACCCAAAGATGAAGTTAAATACTCTGAAACACTCTAAAGATGGTGAAAAGGAAAAGTGGTACTTAATGTCATCTTTAGATTTCTCATTTAATTAACTCTGGAATCCCTCTACCTCAGGACTTAGAACAGTGCCTAGTGCATATTATGCACTTAACAAACATCTATTGAATGAATATTTGATTCATTTGATATTTGATTCCATGAAATAAAGTTCAAGAACAGGAAAAACTATTCAATGGTGATAGAAGTCAGTGGTTACCCCTGGGAAAGGGGAATGGTAACTGATGGGGAGGGGCCATGAGGGAATCTTCTGGTGTGATATGACCCAAGAACACTCTCCTGGAGTGTGGATTTTTCTATAGAAATTGAAAAGACTTTATGTACAAAGATAATCATTGCAGAATTTATAGTAGTGAAAAAATGGAAACAGCCTAATTATTCAATAACATATAATTAAGCAAATTATAATACACATATTCAATAGAATATTATGCAGCCATTAAAAATTATGCTCAAGAAAGCTGATGACATTGTTCAATGGGGTATGATGGAATAGAAATTGCAAATACTTTAAAAATGCAACCATGAGAAACAAAACAAAAAATATAAACTTATGCCTATTGAAATAAAATGCCTGAAACTGCACGTAAAAGACCATTATCAATGTCTGCCTTTAAAGAATGAGAATTGTCAAGGAGGTGTAGGAGTTGGAGTCATTGGGGGGTTAGGGAGAGGATGGGGACTTTCAATTTTTGCTTTTTAAACTCTATTTGATTTTTTACAACGAATATGCATAATTTCATGATAAAATTTTAATTCATTAAAAATAACTGGAAAGAAATTTATAAATGGTTAACAATGATTGTCTTTGGATAAAGGATTTGGGAGATTTTTTGGTGTCATCTTTGACTTTCTACACTTTCTAAGATTCCTATGATGAGCATATATTTCTTTATATCTGAGAAAAAAAAACTTACTTCAATGAGTTGATGAATTTGAAAGCACTTTGTAATCTGCGAAGTGCTTCAATTATAAAAGTGGTTTTACTATTGTGATGCGTAGTAGGTGCTGGCAATGCCATTTGTAAGGGCAGATCTTCTATCTAACCACCCAAGCACTCAATTTTTGCTACAGCTGCCACCTTTGGAAGGTGGGAGGGAAGGTGGGCAACCACCACCCGCCCACTCATAACAATTGTAATGCTTAAGAGTTTTTCCTGGCAAAACTGCAGATATTAGATTAGAAAAGCATTTCTTGGGGCTGCGTTTCTCAGACCAGGCTGTACATTAGAATAACATGGGGAGAGTTTTTAATAATGCCCTCTCCTAGAGTTTAGAATTCAGTTGCTTGGGCTGAGGCTGAGGCTGAGGCAGAGATCTTTTTGAGGTATTTCCCAGTTAATGCTAATAACCAGAGTGGAGAGTGATGATGTGGATAAATTCTCTATGTCAAGTGCAGGAAAAAGTTCCAAAACTTGTCTGGGAAAGTTTAATGCTCTAACCAAAAAAACTGGAAAAACACTACTTTCCTCACACCAACATGTTGAGTTTTAGTTTGTTTGTTTTTAAGTAAGATTTTAACCACCATTTCTATATTTATAGTTTATATGTGGCATGTAACGGAGATAATCTCATTAGATTATCGCATTGAATTGCCATAATATATGTAAACTACAAAGGGGTGTTACTGCCTAGACACTTCTGGGAGGTAAGAAGGTTGAAAATCCATTATTTACATTTTGCCCAGGAGGGAACTAAGAGAGAAGAATCAGAAGTTTCCCAAGATCAAATAACAGCTAACTTGAACCCAAGTACTCTTTCTTCCAACTATAATATGCTTGTTTAGAGAACTGGCTTATATCTTTGAGTCACCAGTGATGATATTACACTAGGATAAAAGATTTGAAAAAAAAACCTTGCCTGCTGTTTTTCCCATTGCATCTTCAGAACCTAGAAAGCAAAGTGAACATAATTTGTGTACATATTATGTGCAGAATTGTGCACCCAGTAATACTGCCAAGGACAGGCCTGGACACCTAAGTAAGTGGATATTTAATGAAAGAATGAATTACTGTATCCTCCAAGATAACGTTACCCCCATTTGTCTTAGTCCTTTCGGGCTGCTATAATAAAATACCATAGATTGAATGGCTTATAAACAACAGGCATTTATTTCTCATCATTCTGGAGGCTGGGAAGTTCAAGATCAAGATGCCTACAGATTCAATGTCTGGTGCAGGCTCACTTCCTGGTTCATGGGCACAGTCTTCTCGATGTAACCTCACATGGCAGAAGGGACAAGGGATCTCTCTGGGGTCTCATTTATAAGGGCACTAATCCCATTAATGAGGGCTCCAGCCTTATGACCTAATCACCTCCCAAAGGCCCCACTTCCTAATATCTCACATTGATGGTTAGGATTTAACATATGAATTTCGGGGGGACACAGTGTATAACACCATTTTACAGAGGACGTCACTGAGGTATCAAAGGAAGATTATATGCTTGAGGTAACAACTTGTAAGAGACAGAACTGGAAGGAAAGAAAACCCAGGACAGCCAACCTTGTACTCTTACCCACCACACTAAACTACCAACTGGTTGTAGTTTTTAAGGACCAAGCCCTAAGGACAACAGCCTTAGAGATAATTGATGTGGCAACTCTTCTCTAGATATTCTACACAGATATTATAATAGTAATATTGAAGAGTTGGCAGCAGTGATTTGCTATTATAGTGTTGTATTGAAAACAATTCATTCTATTTCAGATTTACTTCCAAAATCCTTAGTCTGACTAATGACAACCTTCTGAAATGATTTTTTTAGAACAAAATGATTTTTGCCTCCTGAAAAATTCATATAATGTCGTATATGACAGATTGCCATAGTCATATATTTAGATCCACAATTACTAGATACAAATAAAAGAGAGCTGGAGAGAAGATATCATACATGCGTTTAATCAGGAAAGAAAAAGACCTCTCTAATCAGTGTCTTGCAAAACCATTAACCAAAGTCCTAAACTGAAGCTCAAATAATTGAAAAATGAAAATGATCCATCTATTCCTGACAGGGAGATTGCATTCTTGTAAAAAACTTGAATGCATATATGGATGAAAAGGATTGACATTGCCATTTGGTAATTGGCTGAATAATAGTCATAAACAAATGGAAGAAATAACTAAGTTGAGAGCAGAAGTCGGAATTCCCCCATCATCGTCAAGAGACCACAACACATTCATCCAGAATTTTGATGCTTGAATCATTAGTTATGTGGAATAGAACTGACAATGGCAAAACTCATTACAATTCGTCCATCCATTGTCTGTCTGTTCATCCATCCGTCCACTTATCTATCCATCCACTGGGTTTAACCACATGAAATTGCCATCATTTGGTTACTTTTCACTTACAAAAAAAGGAAACTTCATATGGTTCAATATAAAATACTTCAATTAATACTTACTGAACAATTCTACCATACTCAACACAGTGTGCAGGAATGGGGGAGTAAGGGCTGAATGAGAAACACTCTCCATCTCTGCACACCCCCAATGGGAGAAACAACCGTTTATAGGAGAGCTACGAATGCTCCAAGTGCTATGGGGTTATATTGATACGAATGCATAGAAAGAACATACAACAAATTGTCAGTAGGGACGTGGTTGGTAGTTTATAAAATCACTTTTCCTTTTGCTTACCTCTATTTTAAAACTTTTTATTCAATGAACATGCATTATTTTTGTAATTAAAAGTTTTTTGGAAATGTACCGTGAAGGTTGTAGAATTAATGGCTGTTAATAGATATGTATAAAACAATGGATTTAAAAGTTAAAATAGATGAAGCATCCTAGGTAAAATAATAAGTGGAGACAATGTACAAACAGACAATGGCCAGACTGTATATGAAAATAGAACTCTGACCCACAACCTGTAGCAACCTGCCCAGGAAACTAACCAGTATTTATAGAAACCAACCCAGGAAGCCAATTTTCTATCTACATCAGACAACTCTGCCTGTCACCCTGCCCAGGAAGCTAAACAGTAATCTCTGTAGCAATTGGCCTAAAATAGCTAGGACTTGATGAATCAATGAGCTTCCCTAATTTTTGTCCCCACTTCCAACTTAGGACCAACCAGAGAGAGCCCAATCTGCACCCCTAACCAATCACGTAGGATGACCCTCTTCTAGTTAGCCCGCCTGCAGCTTTCCCAGGCCAATAGCCCCTAATCAGGGTGTATGTGAAGCCTTCGCTTCATTTGACTCTAAACTCTCCCACTCCTCTGCCTGCCTCTGACTCTCTGCCAAAACACGAGTGATGGGAGCTGACTCCCTTACTATAGCAAACTCTAAATAAAGACACCTTGCTTGTTCCCATTTGGTTAGTTTTCATTTACTTCCACAGAAGAAAAAAAGAAATTAATTCAGGAAGGGCTTAGCACACAGAATGCAAATGACAAAGGCATATACATTTATGAGAAATAAGCATTATAGCGGCTTTCCATACCCCACTGAACACAGGGACTAGCTGGGCTCTAATTAACTGCAGGAGATGAAGTTATTTTACCTCTTTCTATTTCCTTCTAAACACCCCCCTTCCAGCATACTTTACCTCCCAGGCGCTTAATCTGAAAAGAAAAATCTAGAGCAACCATATACCTCTGTTTTGGTTTGACCTTTGAAGGCTGAGTCAGAATCAGGAAGACCTAAGGATCAGATGTAATCACTCCATGAGGGAAGAGAAAATTTCTGTTCAGATCCTTTCCATGTGACCAGTTGAATGATCGAAATAAGCTTAACATGGATACATGTAGAGCATAAGCACCACATGGTACCTGTAAGACCACAACTCAGATGACTGCATCATATCAAAATTCCATCTTGCTTTCCTGAAGTTCCCGAAATAAGGCACAGAGAAAACCTAGGGTCCAATACACCAAATGTGGCCCAAATAGACTAGCCACACAGGAGCCAAAGATTGGGGTCATCACTCCCTAGTAATTTGTCCTATGATGCTCAGTGCTTAGTTGGATACAGCTGCATTTCTAAATTCCATCTTTCTCTCGTGCTCACTGGATAGTAAACATGAATTGCTATTAATAATAATTTTCCACTGCACGTCCAGAACAATCCATCCAGAGAAAATTGGAACTTCTTCTTTGCTGAGGTCCGGTCCCATCAATTTGATGCTCATTTTATAGAAAGGCCATTGAGCAAAATTAATGTACCCAAACAAATAGAGTTTGTCCTTGTAACTGATTCAGAGTATGACAGGAAACAAGAGGGCTGCTGTAATAGCCTCCTCTGGGAAATTTATTTTCAGAACATTGAGTTATTTTCTTCTACACTACCAGATTACATTAAAATCTTTTTTTTAAAAAGGAAGGAAGAAAAATAAAACTTAGTTGTCTGTTTTCATAGCAATCACTTTGAGATCTAGCTTCGTTTATATTCACTTGTTATTGTCCAAGTCAAATACTGTTATAATCTCAGGGTTATTTTACTTCCTTCCGTTATATTTTTTTCCCCATTTTCTTCACACCAGCCCCACCATGTTTTACTACCAGCCTCTTAATCTGAAAAGGGAAATCTAGAGCCACCATATGCCACAAAGGAGGGAACGTGGAGCCTCTTTCAAATATGACTGTATCTTGCCATGAGATAACACGTCAGACTGTTATCCAAAACCTCTGGTCATCTTTTTTCTGCATGTTGGACAGGTCAATGATGGTACCTGCCTCACTCTCAGTCACCGGTAAAGAAAATAGATGCCTGTCCCACAGTCTCTGGAATGTTCTGTTCCCTGTGATTTATCTGTCTCCTGACCCCCTCCATCGCAGCCAATTGGACCTAAAAGCAGCCAGTTCATGCGCTAACCTGTGAAGGCATGAAAATCAGGTATGAAATTGGGAAGGACTACATACTGTGTGATTCTAACTATATGCCATTCCGGAAAAGGCAAAACTATGCAGGCAGTCAAAGGATCAGTGGTTTCCAGGGGTTAGAGAGAAAGAAGGGATGAATAGGCAGAGCACAGAGGACTTTTTAGGGCAGTGAAAATACTCTGTATCATACCATAATTATGGATTCATGTAATTATACATTTGTCCAAGCCCACGGAATGCACAACGCCAAGAGTGAACTCTAATGTAAACTAGGGACTCTGGGTGATAATGGCACATCAATGTAGGTTCATGGATTGTAACAAATGTGCCCTGCTGGTGCAGGATGTGGATATTGGGGGAGACTGTGCGTGTGTGGGGACTAATGGCATATGAGAAATCTCTGTACCTTCTGATCAATTTTGCTGTAAGCCTATAAAACTCTAAAAAATAAAATTTACTAAAAAAACAAACAATGACAAAAACAGGCATGAAAAGCTCTATCCAAACAGGAAAGATCATTAAAAAAGAAGCCAACCAGACTGCCTTAATCAGAAATTAGATTTGGAAAATATAAAGCGTCAGTTGGGTGGCAGGAAGAGGCACTGAACACTTTCAAAGAGAAGGCATGAGTGAGCCCATATTACCCATAAGCAGTCAGGAAGGCATGAACAGATGAGGAGTCGTTGGTGGGTAGCAGCAGGAAAAAAGAGCAGAAGAGATAGGGCAGAGACGTCAGCAGGATGGCAAGGTGTTGGTGACCGCTGGCTGCAGAGGAGCAAGGAAAGAACCCACTTCCTGGTCAGGTGTCCCAAAGGCTCTGCAGGAGGGCACTTCCTATCACGTGAGCTTCCTATCGTCATGTGTCTTTAAAAAAACACAAAACCCTATCGCAGAAACCTGAGTCTGCCTCTCTTTTTTAACACAGAAGTACTGAACACAAACACTCTGAAAACTAAACCTCACCACATCTGGTGGATCTTAACCTTCCCGCTCAACGAGGCGTAGCAAAGTGGAGAGGAGCCTGAGGTGACAGGCAGGAGCTGCGAGTTCTAATCCAGCTCTGCCCTAAGCTGTGTGGTCATCATAAGTCAGGGGCCTATTATCTCTGAACCTATTACTTCAGCGGTAAAGTGGGGTTGGGCCAGATGCATTCACTTGGAAACTATTGAGTGCCTGCTATGTGGCAGGTTCTGTGCTGGCTGATGGGTGTAACAGTGACCTAAGCATAGTTTTTGCTTTTCAGGCTTATGTTCTAGTTGGTAAACAGGTAATTACAAAATTGTATAATGTTAGTACTACGTTTAGGGAGTTCATTTGGAGTTAATGAGGAGGGGCACCTAATCCAGTTGGAGAGGGAGGGGATCACAGAAACCTGGGGACATTAAGACCTGGGTGAGGGATGGGTGCCACTGGCTAGAGAGGGGAAGACAAAAAGTGGTCCATGTGATGGTTAGTTTTATGTGTCTACATGATTAAATTATAGTAATCTTGGTGTTGCTGTGAAGGTATTTTGGAGATGTGGTTAACATCTATAATCAGTTGACTTTAAGTAAAGGAGATTACTCCCAATAATGTGGGTGGGCCTCTTCCAACCAGTTCAAGGGCCATAAGAGCAAAAACTGAGGTTTCCCAGAGAAGAAATTCGAAACTACTGCATTAACTCTTAGCCAGAGTTTCCAGCCTGCTGGCTCACCCTACAAATTTTGAACTTGTCAGTGCCCACAATCGCATGAGCCTGTTCCTCAAAATAAATCTCCTCTATCCTATTGGTTCTGCTTCTTTAGAGAACCTCGACTAATACAGTCCAGGTACTGAGTCTCTAATGAGCTTCCCAGGTAGACAACATTCCACATGTGTTGTCACAACTCCTAGTTTGGGAAGTGAAAGTGCCCTGTGTGACTCAACTCCGAGAGGGCTTTTGGAAGCGAGTGCCTGGCTTCCGACCGACTTTGTCTACATGCCTTTTTCGTTTGCTGATTCCGCTTTGTGTCTTTCCACTATCATAAGTTATACCCGTGAATATGACTCTAGGCTGAGTTCTGTGGGTCTTTCTAGTGAATCATCAAACCAGGGCGTGCTTTTGGGGACCTCTGACAAAGGTTGCCTTGGTGGTATTTGGGGAGTAAATGCTACCAAAGAGAATTTGGGGATTGAAGGCTCTCACTGCAAAATTTATTTACAGAACTCCTTTGACTATCATATTATTCATTCAATTTTTTCATTCATTCATAAACTTTTGTCAAGTGTATCATATGTTCTAGTCACTCTCCTAGGAACTAGACTAGGAGTGAGAAAGAAATATTGAGATGAGAACATCACATCTCTCTTCTCAGGAGCTCATAGTTTCATCGTATTTTTGAATAGAGAAATAAACTTCAGTAGGAGAGGGCTCCATCAGAGGTCAGAGCAAGGATTTGGGGAGGAAACAGGATAGAAACATGATGATCTCTAATTAGGTACTGCGGACAGTTCCAAATTGACATTAAACTAAGATTTAGAGGCCAGGTAGATGTTGGTCAAGTCAAGAAGATGATAAGGATACCCTGACAACAAGAAGAGGCATGAAATGACTGGTTCTAGAAGTAAGGACAAGTTCAGGGTGGCTGTAGCTGAGACGAGGTGAAACAAGGCTTGTGTTAGAGGAATTATATGCCACGGTAAATTTTTAGATTTGCTTTTGGGGTTTTTTTGGTGAGCAACCGAGTAACATTAGAAGTTAGTAACAATGCTCAGAATTATGATTTAGGAAGAATCTTTCATGAGTTTCCCAAGACAGGCTGCATAATAGAATGGCTGAGGTTGGAGCCAGACCACCTGCGTTCCAACACTAACTCTGCCACTTACACCTGTGTTATCTGGGACAAGTTACTTAACTTGTATATGCCTTAGTTTCTCCGTGTTGAAAGAGAGGATAATAAGAACCCCTGTCTAAATGGATTGTCATGAAGGTGTGTTTGCTAATAAACGCAAAGCACATGGAACAGCATCTGGCTCTCAATAAACTGTAGCCTTCATTATCACTGCACTAAAGCAGCATTTGTTTCACAAGCATTTTATTTGCATGTAAATTTTTGAGAACAGACTCTGCTTAAAGCCAGATACAGTATTAGAATAAGATAAATTTGGGGAATGACAGGGAAAGTGGGAATTAAAAGTTTTTCCTAAATATATCTGTATTCAAATCACAACATATACATGTAAACATTGAAATGTAGCAGAATACAAAGATTGGAGGGCTTGTCTAAAGGATCTCTGTGATTCCTCAAGGTAATAATAGAGTCCAGTGAAGCAGAAGTCCACTGCAGCTAGCTAAACAGCCAATGCAGATCATCAACCGAGTGGCTATTATCAGATTTACTCAAAGGCTTGTGTTCGCTCTGTTTTCCATGCTTACTGATTGCATGTCACTTGAATCATAACCTTAAATATCAACCACATTTAATTAAGACTTTCATCTAAGTCAGGTAGTTCTTGTTCCTTTCTTTGCATTGCTATAAAAATCTTGTAATGGGGCAGTGGGTTAGCTCAGGTGGTTAGAGTGCAGGCTCTTAACACCAAGGTTGCTGGTTCGATTCCCACATGGGCCAGTGAGCTGCACCCTCCACTGAAAATAATGACTTGACTTGGAGTTGATGGGTCCTGGACACACTGTTCCCCAATAAAGTTTTTTTTTTAAATCTTGCAATGTGCTAAAAATTATTTTTAATGTAAGTTTTGTTAAAAAAATTGAACAGCTCAAAAATGTATGCAGAAATAGAAGCTTCAGAATTCCCATATAGAAGGGATTTAGAGGTAGCCATGTATTTAGAACATTCTTCTCCCAGGAAACATAATAGCCATCACTTTTATCCTCAATTCTGTTAATTCTGTCATTGAGCATTTGACTATTATTTGTTTCTTGCGGCTATTGGCATTCCTTGGCTTTCTCAGCTTATGGCCAAATCATTCTAATCTGTGCCTCATCTTCGCATCTGCCTCCCTGTGTAGCCTCTCCTTTTTGTCCCAAAATCTCTCTCTGCCTTTCTTTGGTAAGGACACTTGTCATTGGATTTAGCACCAGCCAAGATAATCTGGGATGATCTCATCTCGAGATCCTTAACTTAATTACATCTACAAAGACCATTTTTCCAAATAAGATAGTATCTACACATTCTGGGGATTTGACATGGATATATCTGCTGGGGGCACCATCACTCAACTCACTAAAACCACCTTACATAAAAGAGTGTCCACCCATTCACACCACCATCATTTTGTACTCCTCACCCTGTGTTATTCTTTTTCATAGCATTTGTCATCATTTTACATTCTAATGTCCTATTGCTTACTAGTTATTGTTCGTCTCCCCCATGAAAATGGAATATTTGTGAGAAAAGAGATGTGTTTACTCTTTTTTAAATGGTTTAAGGTTTGGCTGCTCATCGCTCATAAACCAATAATAGAGAGACAAGGTTGGTGGCAAGAAAAGCAGGTTTGTTCAAAATGTCAGCATGCCGGGAGGATAGCAGATTCCTGTCCAAAAGCCGTCTCCTCATTCCGAGAATGATCAGAAGGTCTTATAGGTACACAAGAAGAAGCAGAACGAAAGAAAAGGGGAGTTAGTCATGCAACTCATCTGGGCGAACGTCTTCTGGGGTCCGGTTTGTTCTGCAATGGTTATCTAGTACCCAGTCTTAGGGGTAATTCATATGTCATCTGACAGAAAATTGCACTCCAGAATTGCAGCCTGGTTGCCCGTGTCTGGATGGCTGACGGCTGACTCAGTTTCTTGCAAGTTAGTGTTCTGCTGATTAACTAGATTAACGAGGTATGCATGTAGCCTTGGGAAAGCGGAGCAATTAAATCGGGCAGTGAGGGAGAGAAACAAAGAATAGGAACAAAAATAATAAACTACAAAATAAATTACATCAAACTATAATTCAGTAAACAAGGTAGATTGCTAACTCCTTAAAAGTATGGTGTCACACTTAGGCTTTCTCCCCAGCGCCTGGCACAATTCATTTGTTGAGTGAAGGAATGGAGGAGCTAGGAAACCTTGAGCTTGCTTAGTAAGGATGGTTTTCTACTTAGGGCATATGTTCATTTGGGGTGCCTTGGAGGAGGCAGGATTGCTGATGGAGCCTAACCAGTACCAATAAGCCACCCTATGGTCCTGCCACTTATATAGAGAGAAAAGCAGATCTTGTGCCCACCCCAGTCTCTACTCTCCCATTCCCTCTCCTAAGGGAACCACTGTTATTACTTTTCTGTGTATATTTCCAAAAACATTCAGTGCATGTATATGCATCCAAGATTAAGATTAACCTTCAACAGTGTTATACGGTTATGTGTTGAGTTCATTTATTAGAGGAATCAAACATTTAACATGTCTCTTTAAACAAAAGTTCTGATCCTTTGGGGAAGGTTTCGGACTCATTGAATTTCCAATTAAATCTGAATTCTAACCCATCCAGCCCAGACTTATAAATCCCCTAAATCTCTAATCTCATTTTGTGTCACGGTCTACCCTGTGGAACCTAGGTGATCAGGACCTTCAGCAAAAGGGCTGAAAACCTTGGCTTAAGATTTGTACTGAAAGGCAACATAGTGAGCCTCTGGACCACCTTTAGGACCTAGTGTCTTGCTTCCCCCTCTCAACACCCTCAATCTCCACTCTGTACTCCGCAGTGATCTCCAGTGCCTACTGCATACCACGCACTCCTCAGAGCCTTTGCTCAACCTGTCCCCTCTTGCTCTTTCCTTCATTCTTTCTATGAACCATTCTTTCTCATCATTCAAGTCTCCACCTAAATGTCATCTGTCCTGTGAAGCTTTCCCTGTCCATCTATTTGCCCAGCAAAACGCAACAACTGGACGGTGAAAAAAAAGATCCGAAATTTCAGGTGAGATTTTATGTCAGCCAACTCTCTCCCCTACCCCTATATTCTCTCTTAATCCTCTTTTCTAATCTTGGCCCCTCTTGTATGCTTTCATAGAAGCCTGTACTTCTTCCACATAGCTCTCAGGATACTGTATTGTAACTGCCTATTCATTTGTCTATAAGTTCCATCTCATCATGATTTCCATGAAGGCAAGAACCTTGACATCTTCACTGAGTTATGTGAGTTTTTCTAGTAAATTATAGAACCTGAAGAGGTCATGGGGCCCCTAAATTGGTTGCCAGTTGGTCATAAATGAGGTGGCCTGGGGACCCACAAAGTGTGGCTGGCATTTGAAGTGAGGGCAGTCTTATGAAGGACCGATCCCTTAACTTGTGGGATCTGTGCTAACTCTGTGTGGTTAGTGCCAAAACTGAATTATAGTACACCAGTTTGTATTGGAAGACCTATCCTGAATCTTCTAGTGGCTCCTTGCTCCAGGGTGTAAAAAACATGAGCCTTCCAACAAAGATTGGGTTTGAAATACAAGTGTTGTCAAAGCCTTGTTTAACGGAGGCCTCATAAAGTATCAGCAGTGCTTCATGTCTTTTCTTACTAAAGGTGCTGGTGATATTGGACATGGTGCATTTAGGCCTGTGTTAGGATGTTCTGAATACATAGGTATTGTAGAGTGAAGTTGTGAGAGCGATGACAAGTTTAAGTCAAAGATTTTATCTCTTCTAAACCCTGACTAATATCAAAGAATGGACCCCCTAAAGGAATATTCCATGGAAACAAAGTAAGGAAAGTATCTGTGAGAAATACTGAAGGCAGCAGAGCCTTAGAATTCAAAACTGAGATGTTGACACAGGGTATTTTAACATGTTGATGTGAATTGAAAAAAGTCTATTTGGGTTGGTTGATTGGATAATGAAACCTGGCTTTGCCAATTAACTTTTAAGTTATATGTTGTACATACATTGAATGAGACAAATCCATAGTTCTAAAGTTTTAAAAAATATACTTAAATCATTTTAATAAATAATATATTGGTGGGCTGGCCGAGTGGCACGTTGGTTAAGAGCTGGCTTGGGACGCCAGCTCTGTGGATCAGGGCCCTGGTTCGGATCCCATATGAGGGCCAGTGACACTGCCCTCTACAGCTAAGATGGTGAACAGCAGCTCAACCTGGAGCTGGGATGCCATGAGTTGCCGGCGACAGTGTAGGCTACAGCCCCTGCTGCAGTGGGCTGCCGTAAGCTACCGTGTGTGGCCAGCAGCCGGCGTGAGCAGCCGGCAGCTGGTGTGAGCTGCGAAGAGCCACCGTGAGCAGCCATCCAGAGGCTGGCGACCGATCTGCCTCACCCGGGAAGAGCGCAATGATAACACCAACATGGGCCAGTGAAGTGACGTCCTCCACAACTAGACTGAAGAACAAAAGGACAGCAACTTGTCTGTTCCCCTTCCCCAGATTCCCCAATGCTGTTTCCCTCACCCGATTCCCCAATAAAATCTTTAAATATATATATATATATATATATATATATATATACACACATATATATATGCAAAACATTTGTAGAAATGTTAATATCTTTATTTTCTCAACTCTGAGTTTAAAAAATAAGGTACCTTGAAATGAAAGTTACAGTACAATTAAAATTTTAATGTCTTTTAAAAGCCTTTTTGGTATACTTCCCAGAAACTGAGAAAGTGAATAATTCAAACAAAAGAGGACTTAAATGAGGTACCTGGTGATAGATCATAAAAAATATTTTTGGTGATAGAGTACCATGTGATTCTTAGCACATATCTTGGAAGGAGAACAAAAATTTGACATTGCTATTACAAAATGTATTCCATATTCATGTATTTATTTGGACAGATTTTCTCACTCTTTATGCCTATAAAAATGTAAACTACAAATAGAACTGATGATGAATCCTGTCTTATCTAGCAATAAGTAATATTCCTCTACTAACGTGTGAAGCACTGACAAAAAATACAACACCATTCATCTCACCCAAAGACACATTTCCAATAAAATATGTCATAGGAATTTATATTAGACTAATCCTTTTATGGATACAAGTATAAACTTTGGACAAAATATAAGAACTATTACAGTCATTTGCCACATAATGACATTTTGGTCAATGATGGATGGCATATGTAACAGTGGTCCTATATGATTATAATGGAGCTGACAAATTCCTATCACCTAGTGATGTCACAGCTGTTGTAACATCATAGTACAACACATTACAATTCCCTGCAGTATTCAGTACAGTAACATGCTGTACAGGTTTATAGCCTAGGAGCAATAGGCTATACCAGAGGTCAGCAAATTTTTGAGATGGAAGAGCCTTCAGGGTCAGCAAACTGCGGCTCGCGAGCCTCTGAAGTAAAATTAAAATGAAAATAAAACAAAATTATCATAGTTTCATTTATGAAATTTTTAAAGGATATTATTCACATAATGGTGATTATGTAAAAATATATTTATGGCTCTTGAATAATTTTGAAATTGTTGTGAGAGACAGGATTGGCTCTTCCAGTGGTCAGCAAACTTTTGAGATGGAACGTACCAAAGAGCTGCATGTGGCTCACGAGCCATAGTTTGTTGACCCCTGAGCTATACCATATAGCTTAGGAGTGTAGTAGGCTATACCATCTAGGTTTGTGTAACTGCACTCTCTGATGTTCACACAATGATAAAATTGCCTAACAATGCATTTCTCAGAACATATCCCCATTGATAAGTGATGGATGAAAGCACTAGAAGTAATCAAAAGCAGGCTGGCAGTAATTAAACGGATGTATACTCTTCAAAGAATTGAAATATAATAAGTGTCACTTATGCTCATACTTCTTTGCATCTGAGAGCACTACTTAGTTCACACTGTGAAAGGCAGCTAGAACTCAATCAAAAAGCCACTGTCTTAATGGCTTAAGGAGTTAAAGAATGGTGTCTGAGGCTTCTAAAGCAGCTAGAAATTGAGGAGGGAAATCCTGAAAAGGAGGGAGAGAGTTCCAAAATTTACACATACACTCTGCCCAAATCTTTGGTGGATTCCTGAAATCTACATGCATGAGGGATATGCCAAAAGCCCAGCAAAAACCAACAGCTGAAAGAAATGATCAGAAATTTCAGGTGGAATTTGACTCTCATCGAGTTAACTACCTACCAGAACCCCTCAACACTCATCAGAGGAAGACAACAGAATCTAGAGGCTCTACAATATGTAATATTATCAACAATAAACAGTATTCAATAAAAATTAACAGATATGTAAGGGAACAGGAAAGTTTGACTCATGGTCCAGAGAAAAAGAAGTCAATAGAAACTGATTCGCAGATGACTCGGATGTAAGAATTAGCAAAGACTTTAAAACAGTTATTATACATATATTCAAGGACTTAAAAAATAAATGGTCATAATGAACTAATGGATGCAAAATAGCAGAGATATAGAAACTCTAAAAAAAAAAAAGAACCAAATGGAAATTCTAAAACTGAAAAGTACAAAATTTGAAATAAAAAACTTACTGGGTGGGTTTAAGAGCTAACTGGAAATGGCTGAAGGGTTGGCAAATTTAAAAACAAGTAAAGAGAAATTATCCAATCTGAAAAACAGAGTTAAAAACTATTGGGAAAAATGAACAGATTCCCACTGACATTTAGGATAACATCAAGGAGTCTAACATACATGTAATAGAAACCCCAGAAGGAAAGGAAAGAAAGGAAACAATATTTGAAAAAAATAATGGCTGAGATTTACCCAAATTTGGTGGACTACATAAATTTACAGATTCAACGAGCCCAGCAAAACTCAAGCTGGAGATATATACATTATATATATATATATATATATATATATATATATATATATATATATATATATATATATAAATTCATAACAAAAATATCATGGTCAAAGTATTGAAAACCAAAGATAAAGAGAAAACCTTAAAGGCAACTAGAGAAAATGACATAGTATAAATTGGGTGGGTGGGTGATGGGATATGATTCAGAAACAATGAAGGCTAGAGAACAACAGAATTACATTTTTAGAGTTGAACTTGGGGGGAGGGATGTTAACATCAATCCAGACTTCTATATCCAGAGAAAATATTTCCTGAAAATAATGGTGAAATAAAGATAATTTCAGATAGATGGAAACTTAAAACTTATCACCAGCAGATCTACACTACAAGAAATGCTTTACAAAATTCTTCAGAGAGAAGGGAAATTATACTAGATAGAAACTCAGATCTATAGAAAGGATTAAGAAGCACTGGGAATGATAAATATGTGGGTAAATGTAGAAGACTATACATTATTTTCTTAATTTCTTTTAAAGGCATGTAATTGTTTAAGGAAAAAATATTCACTATATTTAAACATATGTGGGTCTACTATATATTACAACGATAACATAAAGGATGAGGGATAAATAGTACTACACTTTTGCAAGATTCTTACATTTTATGCTAGGTAGTACAATATGAGGTCTAAGAACACTGAGATAATTTAAGGATATATACAGTAAATTCCAGTGTAAGTAGTAAACATACTGTAAAGAGTTCTAACAGAAGGTCAATAGAGGAATTAAGACGAAATATGAAGAGATATTGATTAACTTAAAAGAAAGCAGGAAAGGAGGAAAAGAGGAACAAAAAGAGGATGAAACAAATAGAATACAAATTGCAAAATGATAGTAGATCTAAATCCAACTACATTAATATTATATTAAATGTAAACAGACTAAAAACTAAAATTAAAAGGCAGAAATTAGACTGGATTTTTAAAAAAAATTAAAAACCAACTATAAGCTATCCATAAGAGATACATACATATTAAATATAAAGTCGCAAGTAGATTGAAAGGAAAAAGATGGAAAAAGATTTACCAGGCAAGCAGTAAACCTAAGAAAGGTGGAGTGGTTACATTAATATCAGACAATATAGACTTCAAGCCTGGAGTATTAAGAGAGATAAGGAGAGACAGTTGATAAGTAGGAAATGAAAGAAAGAAAGAAAGAAAAGAAAGAAAGAAAGAAAGAAAGAAAGAAAGAAAGAAAGAAAGAAAGAAAGAAAAGAGGGAGGGGAAAAGAAAAGAGTCAAATCATCAGGAAGACATAAAAATTCTGTGTATGAGCCTAATAACAACTTAAAAGTACATAAAGCAAAAACTCACCAAACTAAAAGGAGAAATAGACAAAACCATAATCTTAGTCAGAGTGTATTACCCTATTCTCAGTGAACAATAGAACTAAATTTAACAATTCATAAGGATATAGATGATCTGAACAATATTATCAACACTTAACTGAATTGATACTTATAGAAACAATTGATAATTATAGCGCCATTCATCTACAGAGTACACCTTCTTTTCAAAGCACACATGGAATTTAAAGCACACACCAAGGTAAGTAATATGCTGGGTTATCAAATAAGTCTCAATAGCTTTCAAAAGGGTGAAATCTTAGTGTATCTTCTCTACTCACAACAGAATTAAATTAGAAACCAATAATAATGCAAGGAATGGCCCAAAATATTTGGAAATTAACACACTTCAAAGAAGTGAGTCAAAGAAGAAATCATAAGGGAAATAAACTATTTCAAACGAATGAAAATGAAATCGTAACATATCAAAAATTGTGGAATGCAGATAAAGCAGTGCTCAGAGGGAAATGCATAGCTTTATTTAAAAGATAAAAGTCTATATTAAAAAATTAAAAATAGAAAGGTCCAGAATTAATGTAAACTAGTCTAAGCAACTATTAAAAGAAAAGGAAATCAAATCCCAATTAATGGGATGCATGAAATAATAAAGAGCAAAAGTCAATGAACTAGAAAACAGAAAACAATGTAATCAAGAGATAGCTTTTTGAAAAGATTAAAAAATTTGATAAACTTCTAGCTAGATTAGTCAGAAAAAAAGAAGAAACCAACCAACCCCAGGAATGTTTGAACAAAAGACGAGATCCCTGCTCTTATGAACTTACAGTGGGGGAAATAAACGTTAGTCATACAAAGAAATAATATAGGTACTGACTGTTGTAAACTCCGTGAGAGAATTCCGCGGTGGAGAGAGAGGCCAAGATCGGTTGAGGAGGGGCACTCCGGAGGCTAAGTTAAACGCTGACCCCTGAGCTCCAGGAGGAGCAACATCGCCCCCCAACCCGCACACCCGGAGCGTCCGGCGTGCTCTGAGGCAGGTGACCGTCCGCACCTCGCCAGCGCCCCGCCCAACCCCCGCCTGGGCCCTTCCACGCAGGCGCCGGGCGGTGTGAGGTGGGGCGCGGCCCGCGGCGGGGCGGGGCGGGGCAACCGCTGGGCGGGCGTGGAGCGGACCAGCACGCCTGTGAGGTGGCCGCGACCGGATCCTGCAGCTCCTGTACCCCCGCGATGCCGAGGCCAGACCCGTGCACCTCACTCCTCTGAGCCGGTGTCAGCGCGGAAAGCAGAGAAGGATGAGGAGCGGGAGCCGCTGCTGCCGCGGATCGCCTGGGCCGAACCGCGGAAGGGCGCCCCGGGGACCGCCGTGAGGCTGTTGGAGGCTGCCCGGGAGGAGGGCGCGGGCTCTCCTGGCGAGACGGGCGACAAGGAACTGCTGCTCCGGCCCAAGGACGCGCCCCGCTGCCCCTGT
>NW_017731418.1:2553997-2558138 GCF_001890085.2 Hipposideros armiger
GGGGAAGGGGAATAGACAAGTTGCTGTCCTTTTGTTCTTCAGTCTAGTTGTGGAGGACGTCGCTTCACTGGCCCATGTTGGTATGATCATTGCACTCTTCCCGGGTGAGGCAGTCACTCAACGGCCATTGGATGCCCACTCACAGTGGCTCACCAGCTGCTGGCAAGCCCCACTGCAGCCTACGCTGTCGCCGGCGAATCACAGCAGCCCAGCTCCAGGTCGAGCTGTTGTTCACCATCTTAGGTGTAGAGGGCGCAGCGTTACTGGCCCTCATGTGGGATCTGAACTGGGGCCCTGCTGCTCAGAGCTGGCGTCCCAAGCCAACTCCTAACCAACACGCCACTCAGCTGGCCCTGTAAAAACTATTTTGAAATTTTCAAACCAGTCTTATAAAGTTTATGACTGAGTAACTAGATTTTTAAGTTTATTTTTCACTGCGTCCATTAACTTCCTTTGTCTTTTACCATCCAGTTTCCATGAAGCCACCTCTGGTTCCAAGAAATTCTTGCCTTTAGATTAACATTAACATCATTTATAACTATTTTGTTTATGTAATTTATGTACTTTAGCCCCTGGAAGAATGTCATGTCTGTGATCTTTACTTTAGCAAGGCATTTGACAAAGTCTAGAACCAGCATAAACATAGTGTTGTTGGGTCAGTGTCAAAGTAGAAGGATTAGTAGCATTCTTTGTTTCTATTGTCATTTTAATCTGTAAATTGGTGAGCAATAAAGATGACTTATAGCTGATACCTATGTAACAGTACGTATAGGGCATAGTTCTATGCGTTTCACATATAGTAATCATAACCAACCCTATGAAGTGAGCACTATTTTTTCTCATTTTAAGGAAGCATAGAGAGGTGAAGTGACTTCACCAAGGTCCCAGTTGATACAAACCAGGAGCACTTAAATCAGTTTTGTTGGAGAGCCTTAACAGTTAGAGAACAGTGTTAGAATTCTCAAAGAGCTACCAAAGTAAAAGGAAGGTGTATTTATAAGCCATTCGGTAATTCATGGTGACTTATAAAATGTAGGAACAAAATAAAATCATTTAAAAGTAAGGAGGAAAGATGAGAATGGGAAGTAAGGATAATGAAATAACATAAGATTTATGTTAGCAGGCTGGAATAAGTACACAAAATGCACGCAGCCCACAAATTTGATTTTTAAGATTACTGAGCATTCAGCTTGAGAGAAACACAATTACTGTCCATGAAGTTAAAACAAACTGGTTATTTCAACCAAAGCAGAACTAACCAAGGATAACCTGTTACATATTCTCTTGGAGAGACTATATTGCTGAATAATACCTTTGTAATAAAAGTGACTAACTTGGTAGTACTCATCTAATTTCCCAGAAGCCCATTTCAACAGAAATAATTCTACTGGGTGGTGCTATCAGTAATGCTGGATCTAGATTCAAGATGCTGATAATCTGGCTTGATTTAGAGGAAGGTTAGAAGAGTAGATGCCCTGATGTGTCTTGACAATCCTCTATAACTGAGCTTTTGAAAGGTATTAAGCAGCGGTGTGTTGGAGATGATTCCTCAACTAGTAATTTGAATACACCTATTTTCTATTTTCTATTTATTGCAGCAATACAGCATTTATTCATGAAATGTTTGAGTGCCTACTGGGTGCTATTCGAAATGGAGGCCTTGGGGAAGCAGTGGTGACCAGATCTCAAATGGGCTCTGGTCACCAGCCTTGTCCCCACAATGCTTTATAGCCTAATGGAGAAGTCAGTCATTTAAAACAGTTCTAACAGATGAAATGGGTGCTTGGATGGGGCAAGATGAGGGTTCCATTAACCATGCCCTAGATTTAGGGGCCCAGGGAACACTTAGCTGAGCAAGTGGCATCTAATTTGAGACTTGAATAATGAATAGCACTGAGGCAGGNCGGCAGCCTGGACGAGGAGGAGGATGAGGAGCGGGAGCCGCTGCTGCCGCGGATCGCCTGGGCCGAACCGCGGAAGGGCGCCCCGGGGACCGCCGTGAGGCTGGTGGAGGCTGCCCGGGAGGAGGGCGCGGGCTCTCCTGGCGAGACGGGCGACAAGGAACTGCTGCTCCGGCCCAAGGACGCGCCCCGCTGCCCCTGTCGGGCCGTGGGGTGCCTCCGGAGCTCGTCCACGGACTTGGACTGGAGCAGCCCCGCGTGTTCAGGTGCGACCCGGCTCTCCCCTTGTCCCCGCGGCCCTCTCAGAGCTCCGGTCACCGCTGCCGGCGCTCAGCCCCGGATTCACGCCCTTCCCCGGGTCCCCGCTCCGGGCTCCCGCCCTGTCCCCAGCTCCAGCTCCATTCTGTCTCACGCCAGCAGTTGCCTAATAGCAAAGGCAATTCTCCAGGCATCCCGTCCGGAGCACAGGCCTAGGGGCCGGCTGCTCGTCAAACCTTAGACACCTTGCGTTTCTCTCCTGCTCTCCCGTTTACTCGCACCTTTTCCAGGGGCTGTGGGCTACTTCACCTAAGGCCTGTGGCTGTCATTAGACTCTGATCCTTGAGCCCTCCCCAAAGAGCAAAGAGCGAGCCTAAACTTTTGGAATCAGACACCGAGGAAAACTTAACATTGTTATATGACGTAAGTTGTTTGCTCAAGTTTGGACTTGAGTTTTGGATTAAGAACCGGGAACTGTCAAAGTTCCCCGAGTTTTGAATTTGCAAGGAGATGTACAGCAAGACTATCCAGTTGCCACTGGGACACGTTTCAAAAACTAATGCTATTATTAAATGTTGTTATTGTGACGTTAGCCAGAGGAGGCAGAGGCAGTTGAATTTCTGTACCTGCTATCTCTCTTGCAAAGTTGTTGTTTTTTTTCTTGACTCATTTCTACTCTGATACTTTAAAAAGAAAACAAAAACTTTCATTATTAAGCGGACTGATAGCCTCAGGTGAAAGAGAGAGTAATTGAAATGATATTGAAAGTTAGTAAAATTTAGGCATGCTACTGTAGGCATGGATATTTGTTAATAAAGCGAGTTTTTTGGCATTCGAGTGGAGTTAGGCTAATTTGATAGTGAAATCGAGTAGACTTGTAAGAGTTCTAGCTAGAAATGAGACAGGCTAGTTTGTAAAATTGATTAATACCTGCTTGCTGGTGGTTAGGATGGTTTAAATGAGATAGTGTGTGCATTGTGCCTGGAGTATCCATACATGACAGCTCAAAGAAAAGCCACAGAAAAGGTAGTTTTCATTAATCCTGCTTAGTTTTTCTGCAGCCATTGGATATTACATGTCCTGCCACTAATACACTAATTAATGGGCCTTCTATAGTTTAAATAATTTTAGATAGAATATTTAGATAGAATAGGTTATTCAAGGTGTAGTTGAACTTATAGTCAAACATTCTAGAGTAAATACAATACATCAGAGGCCTAAAGGAAGCAGAGTTTTTGATTCAAGGGTTTCACGAATAAAGCTTTTGCAAACCAGTCAGATATGCAGGTCAGCTACCATTACAATGTTAGTTAATGGATGCATTGACAGTACGTTTAACACAGCAAACAAGAAGTTACAACCAGATCACAAATAGACCCACATTCATCTAGCTACACTGATAATTTGTACGATATTACCTAGAATCCAGTCTGTGAAGTAACTAAGATCCATGTGGCTAACTTGCCTTTTTCTGCCCCAAAGTTACTTGTGTAGCTATATTTTAAAAGAGCCTAAAATTGAGAGTGCCTTTCTGTGAAAGTGAGGTTTTGTAAACAAATAATATTAAGGCTAGTAGAAGTAAAACTGGGGATATAGTACTCAGAATACAAATGGATTATTAAAGAGAATTTTGCCTTTTTTAATTGTAATAAGTTATATCACAGTTTATAGTTTAAGATCCTTTTTTGTGTATTTCATTGATTCTCACAGCAGCATAGCAAGTTAGTTGTTATTCACCCTCATCTATATTGTGAGGATTGAAAATGAATAAAACTGTAATAACTAGTAGTTATAGAACTTCAGAGATCAGCCAAAGTCAAGTATCCAGGAAGTGATAAAGCCAGGAATGAACTTACAATGTTCTTTCTTCATGTCCTGCACTTTTTCCATTTTTCTGCAGATCCCCAAGTGTTATAAAATAATTGTTACTTTTGGTTATTTATTATAGAGATCTTATTTTTAGTGGATTTAAAAATAGCTTT
>NW_017731418.1:2561023-2572627 GCF_001890085.2 Hipposideros armiger
AAAACAAAACAAAACAAAACAAAAAACCTTCCAACCAAATCTCCATAGCATATATAGCTTGAAGCAGTGTAACTTCTGGGGGTGTCCCCCAAGTTATACTCATTGCCAAATGTACATTTAAGTAAAATGAAGAAAGTTGTAGAATGTGAGTTATGAGTCAGTTAAGAAAAATTATCTACTAGGAAGCAATTACTTTGATTTTAAAATAGTTGATATGTAGCCTTTTCTTCTGGCATTAATTAGATAGTAGGACCAGTTGTCTTTTAAGTCCCTTTCCAGATTGTGTGGTAAATCCAGGCCATCTCAAAGAATGCCCATTTTCATGGGGGGAGATTATCTCATTTATCCAAAAGAGTTGCTCAATAAGGGACAAGTTAAAAAGAAAAGGATTGAGAATGTGCTGGCTGATTTGATAGGAATGGTTCTGTTGATCAGATTTCAGTTGAAACTGAATTATTAAGTATTCAGAGTATAATTATGGACTGCTTGAGAGCAACAAAGGCAGGTTCTATGAAGATTTCATAAAGCTTAACCCATAAAGCAGTTTGATAACATTTAATAGTAATAATGTCAAACTCTCCACATAGTGTCCCCCAAAAATGCTCATGTACAGGATGGGAGAGAACAAGAGTGGTCTAAGAGTTTAGCCATTTTAGTATGAATTAGCAGTATGAAAGGATTCCTAAACAACTGACAAAATACTAAAGTGGTTCTTATTTTGGTGTAGCGTCAAGACAGAGAGATGTCTCTAATCTCTGAAATGGGTTGCTCTGTTCTAGAGACCACATTTTAAGGAAGTACATTGAAAAACTGAGGCATGACATGGGAGGGCAACTCACATCCTGAAAAGCCTGAAAACACTTCCATGTGGAACAAGGCGCAGAATAAAGAGACTTGGGGGATCATGAAATGATCTTCAATTATTTGAAGGACCATCCCTGGGAAGAAAGGAGTAGGTAGACTTTTGTTTTGCTCCAGATGACATGCCTAGGACATTGGGTGACACACTACAGGAGACTTACTTCTGATAAAGGAAGAAGTTTATATGTGTTTTCAAGCAAATAATAGCATGAAAATAGGAGTGATTTGTCTTTGAAAGTGTTTAAACATTGGCCCAAAGACTACCTGCTGGTGATGTATTATGGAAAGCACACTAGTTCTGGGAGCAAGCTTGAAATCAATAACTTTTCAAGTTCTTTCTTATTAAGAGCCCTGACCTAGAAGAAATGTCATTTGACTAATGATAATGATTACTGGCACATTCTAGCACATAAATAACACATTTATTCAATTCAATATTAAGTACCACCCTCTTCCAGGTGCTAGGGATACACAGTGAACAAGAAAGACAAAATTTCTCCCTCCATTCTTAAGGATTTTCACAGGATAGTCAAGAATGATTTGGAATCAACATATCAATTGTATAGACTTGACTAAAATACTTGGATTATTTATTCTTTTAAGTAGGCTAAAAATGCCCAGTAGCACTTTCTGTAGTATTTTTTCTTAGCACAAACTTTCTTTTTTTTAAGCTGAGCCATCCTGCCACCTGTTGGCAGCTCAGCGGCAGCTCAGCTCAGGCGGGGAATTGAACTGGCAACCCTGTTGCTCAGACAGAGCTCACACTCTTGAGTGAGCTCTTAACCAACTGAGCCACTCGGCCGGCCCCATACTTTTAAATATTAGTAAAGAACACTTTTATTTCTGTCTGAATTAAGGCAAATTTTTAATTAAGGAAAGTTTATGTTTTGAATTTTTGTAATATTGAGTACATGTAATAGTGTTTAAATGCCTTCCAAAGTAATTTTGGCTTGTCTATCATTTTAAATTATTAACTATTAATTCTGCAAGAGTTTATTGAGTGCCTGTTATGTTCCAGGAACTGTAATAAAAGTTCTGGGCATACAGCTGTGAAAGAAATCCTTGTCTTCTTGGAGCTCACAAAATAAGTTATATGTTAGGTGATACGTGCTACACAGAAAAATAAAGTGGATGTTAGGGGAGATTGTGTAAGGACAGGACTTTTCCTTTGAGTGAGACAGGAAACCATTTGTCTGTTTTGTACAAAGGAGTGATAATCTGATTTATTTTAAAAGGATTACTATAGCTTCTCTGTTGAGCATAGAGAGGGCACAGGTGAAAGAGGGAGACCAGGTAGGAGACTTGTAATATCCTAGGGGAGAGTTGATAGCGACTTAATTCGCGTGGGGCGAATGAAGATGGTGAGAGGTGGTAGATTCTGCATATTTAAGGTAGAGCTACATAACTTGCTGATGGATTGGATGTAGAGGGTGAGAGAAATGATGCAATAGAGAGGGGAATTTTGATGCAGGGATGAGTTGCTGAAGAAATACCCTGGAGTAGCTCCTGAGATAGGGTCTAGTACACAAAGTGAAAGGGTTGATCTTAGAGGTTGGACAGTTCATCTGTGGTGACAGACAGAAGGGAGAGGATGTGGGTGGGTAGATATGGTGCTGAGGGCTAATGATAGTTTTTTTTTCTGATTGCTTCTCTTAGTGAAATAGGAAGCTAGATCATGTGAGAGAGAGGAGGCGTTGAGAATGTGAGGAGAGGGGAGGGTGTGAGATAGTTGTCCAGAAAAGCGGGAGAGTCTGTGGACCAGTGTGTTGTCTTAGCTCAGGCCACTGTAACAAAATACCATAGACTGGGTGGCTAAAGCAACACAGTTATTTCTCTCAGTTCTGGAGGCTGGGAAGTCCAAGACCAGGGAGCCAACATAGTCAGGTTCTGGTGAGGGCTGTCTCCCTGGCTTGCAGATGGCCACCATCTCACTGTGTCCTCACGTGGCAGAGGGAGAGTGCAAGCTAGCTAGCTACGGTATCTCTGGGCACTAATCTCCTTATGGGGGCCCTACCCTCATGACCTCCTCTAAACCAAATTACCTCTGAAAGATCCATCTCCCATTATGATCATGTCAGAGATTAGGGCTTCGACATGTTTTAGGGGGACACAAACATTCAGTCCGTAACAGGAATGTAGTATGCTTCCTTGGGCAGCGTGAAGGGCCCACCTGAGGTTTGTGGTAATGGATTTAAAGTGAGAGCAGGCATTGTGTTTGTGTGTGCTTCTCAAGTTCAGCTCTCCGGGCACAGGCATAGTCAGCAGACAGTTGGATTTAACCAGGATTGAGATTTTTCAAGCTGACCATGATGTGGGGAGAGAGGAAGAGAGTTATTATAAGATGATTGACCATAATTTAAGCTCATCAAAGAGGGAAGTAAGAACACAAAGGGGGTGAAGGTCAGTGACAACATGGTAGATCAATGCTTTGTAGGTCCTAGTGGGATAGAAGAATTTTGGGGCTCAGAGTGAACTAGGAAGATAGAAATTGCTTGAAATTCAAAGTATGGAGAGATTGCAGGTATTGGTAACGACACATCTGAGGCATGACTGCACAGTTGGAGCTGAGGTAGGATGGAGGACAAAAATCACTGGAGGAGAGCAGTTCAAAATAATGTGAGGTAGTAATGTGATTTTTTCCTACAAATAGGGATCTTGTTTTCCACGTGTCATTACTTGAAGCTCAAAGAGAAGTGGGATTAATGGGGGAGAAAGGATCAAAGCGGCCCATAAAGTGCTTGATTACATTTTTCTATACCTTCATGTTCTGATGCTATTAACCTAATCCAGTATTACAAGTCCATATCATGAGCATTCTCATAGCTGGTTTTTCTTCATGTACTATATTAACATTGGTTTTCTTAATGCAATAATTGTTGGTTCTTCAGAGTTGAATGCATTCTTGGATGATCCAGAATTTGCTGATGTTGTATTGAAAGCGGAGCAGGCAATAGAATTTGGAGTTTTTCCAGAAAGAATCTCTCAAGGTTCAAGTGGAAGTTACTTTGTGAAGGATCCTAAAAGGGTGAGAATTTCACAGATTTACTATATGTAACACAAATTTTGAAAAACACTAATTTAAATGTGAAGTCCTTGTGAGTTTCTGAAAATATTTTCCTAATAAAACTTATTGCACCCTCCAAGGTCAGTTTTTTGTTGTTGTTGTTGTTGTTTTACGAAAGCACTCTACTGTTTAGAAATAGAGCTATTTATTTGAAGTCATAGTTTGCTGTTCTATTATTTTAATATTTGGTTTCAAGCATTTGAATTATTGAATACTCGCATTAGGCTATCGATTTATTGAGTTTATAGTCATAAGTCCTTACTTTATGAGTAGTCTATAACCATATTAGCCAAGCAGAGTAGAAGTTTAAACTTTCAAAACCTGTTTAATGTCATTTCCAAAGTGCTTGATTTTTTTTCAAAGGCTCATTTTACCCTAGAAAATTTTTTTCCTGCATTACACCAGAGAAGGAGCCTGGGAAGTCTGAAGTTTGAAGGCACTGGAATGTGACAAAGTGAAATGAACCAAAGTATAATTCTAGGGCAGAAAAGATAAGCTGATATGGGACTTTGTTCCACTTAGTCTAGAATTTTTCAAAAATCGATGTTATGACTTCTAAAACCTTTCTGAGTGATGCATAGCCAGCAGTTCCTTTCAAGAGGAAGAAAAATTATAATTTCATTCAGATATTTTTTTGCAAAGATTGAAGTTACATATTAAAACATAATCTTTTTCAAGGTTTAAGCATATACGTAGGTAATCTCAATCTCAGTGTTTATTCCCAGTTTGATTTCTCATTTATTCTTGTTAACTTTTTTACTAGTGGCTCAGACTTTATTGTATTTATAAAGCAATTATAGACTCAAAATTAGAATAACATTTTTATTTCTTGTCTAAGGATAATTCAGTCCCAAAGTTGAACATGAATATATTTTATCAGAGCAGCAGTAGTAAAGATTATACACTTTTAGATATCCATGAGCAAACATTTTTTTAAGAGGAGAGAACCTATTTTAAATGGGTTCATAAAAAAATATTGGAAAGATTAGGGTAGGAGAATCTGACAACATAGAGGTTAACTATATCCTGTCATTACCTTTGTATTTTATCTTTTTCATTATCTTTGTATAGAGACCACTTTTTGTCATTGGATTTATTCATTCAACAAATGCTTGAATGCTTACCATGTGTCAGGTACTGTTCTGAGTACTTGGGATACAGTCCTAAGAAAGTTCTTCCTCTGTTAGACAATAAACAAATAAATATGTAATTTGGATATTTAATAGATATCGAATAATAACACTGTTTTGACTAGAGTAGTGGTTTTCACACATTTTAAAATCAGTAGAATCCTTTCATAACTTGGAAGTTCAGTAATATAAAACAGGTTGAATCAGAGCCTCGCTGGTTAAGTGGCATGAGGTCTTAGAGCCCTGCCCTCACCTCCCATCTCACCTTCTCTAGGGTTTCTCAGAGCACAGTTTGAAAACCACTAGCCCAAATGATTATTGATTTTAGACTGTTCAATGAGAATGAATATAAAAATATGATTGGAACTAAACCTCTTAATATTTAAGGATTGAGTCCAAATCTGTGGTGGGAAGAACTACAAAAGATTTATCAGAATGTGGTTTATGGATTATTATCTCTATATGTTAAAAGTCTAATAAAATTTCTACATTTGTTTCTCTATAGAAAGTTATTGGTGTGTTTAAACCCAAATCAGAAGAGCCTTATGGTCAACTGAATCCAAAATGGACCAAATATGTTCATAAGGTCTGCTGCCCTTGCTGCTTCGGCAGAGGCTGCTTGGTCCCTAACCAGGGATACCTTTCCGAAGCTGCTGCCTCCCTTGTGGATGAAAAACTTCATCTGGGCATTGTACCTAAAACAAGGGTAAAGGAGAATTTATTCTTAATCATGCACTTCTAACTTACAGCCACTTCTTTGGGAACACGTTAGTAATATTTCTAATAACACAGCTTAAAGTTGATCCCTTTTTTTGGTAATCCAGAGTCATGAGCAACAATGAATCGATTCTAGTATCCAAGGGAATACCTCTTGCACTCATGAGCTGAGATGATACTAACAAAAAGAGAAAAAAGAACTAGCATTTAGAAAGCAGATAAAGATCAGGGATCTAGACTTTGTGCTGAAGGTAGAGATGACGAATGTGCTCAAAAGACTACTGTGTTTTTTTTTCTTTTTGTCCTTTATACACTTTTACTTGAAGACTTCCTCAAAATATTCATTCTTAATTCTACATTTCAAGACTATTACTTCTTCCACTGGCCAATTTTAGGCTGCCTGTCTCAGAGAAAGATATGCCGTTTAACTGACTGCAAAACCCTTAGCCTTTCTATTTTAGATTCTCTGAGGCATTTTGTATAGGATTAAACTTTGCTAATTTACAGCATTAGAGTGGGTTCATGGTGTATATGGAATAGAAACACCATCATGCAAATTCTAATAACCACTTTTCTAAACCATATGTTTCTAGGTGGTTTGGCTTGTCAGTGAGACATTTAACTACAGTGCAATTGACCGTGCAAAATCTAGAGGCAAAAAGTATGCTTTAGAGAAAGTGCCAAAAGTGGGTAGAAAATTTCATCGGATAGGACTCCCTCCTAAGGTAAGTTATTGTGATGAGCTTTATTTGGGGGGCAGTTCAGCACGTATTACCTAGCTCCATGGGCTAGGCATTGTGTTGTGGACTATGGATGTAATAGTAGAGAAAACAATTTTTTTATCTTCAAAGAGTTTATAGTAAAGAAGTAATGTCAATGCAATATGATAAAGTAGTTAGGATGGTTAAGTTCAGGGAGCTCAGAGAGGATAGAGAAGGGATGTCTAACCCAGTTTGAAGGGCTAGGGAATGTTTCCAAGAGGAGATTGCATCTAAAGCTTTGTAAAATAACGGCTAAAAGTACAGGTCAAGAATCAGACCTAGGTTTTGCTCCCAGCGTCTCCACCATTTAGCTTTGAGACCTCAGTCAAATTCCTTACTCTCCCAGCCCCAGTTTCTACAAAACAAGGGTGTGTGTGTGTGTGTGTGTGTGTGTGTGTGTGTGTGTGTGTGTGTGTGTGTGTGTGTGTGTGTGTGTTGTGGGGGGAGTGCGGAGAGAAGAAATGATAACTACCTTTTAGGGTTGTGCAGATAAAATGAAGAAATTTATGTCAAGTACTTGTTACAGTCCTGGCATATAGTAAAGTAAATGATAGTACTAACTATGTTTACTCACTACGTATTAGATTTTTTTCTTACCACTTTTAAATAAACCAAAAGGCTGATGAGCTAAGCAAGGGTGGGGAGAGTTAATGAGAAAGGCATTTTAGAAAAAGCTCCAGGCTTTACTTTTTTTTAAAAAATTTGACCTGCGATTTTGTTGCTTTATTGTAGCTGTGCATTTATCTATATAAAAAAATTACAGTAGAAATTCATAGTCAACCGAACTTGTTTCTAAAATTTTACTTCAAGTAAGAAGGAAGTTTGAAAATGTTACAAGGCCTGTGGCTCTTTGGATATGTTGGAAAAAGTGTGACTAACAAAGGATATTATTTCCATATTTATGAGTACTAGGACTTAATTATAAGTGCTTTAGAGAAAGCCTTTAGGAAATCATTAAAATTTCATGCCAACAACAAGCACATAAAGTGTTAGGATGAGAAACATTTTCTTTGTGGTAATTTGTCTGTATTTATGAGGCCACCTAGGTTACCCATTACCTGTGTGCCATGTGCTGTTTAAATTTGTATTTCCCTTAATAAGTTTTTTAATGTTAACAACTAGTAATTTTAGTGATAGAAACACCTTTTATCCTAAAATAGCTGCTATGCTCCTTGAAAGTCTAGGGTTGAGAATTTTTTATTTGCTATGGGTTGTTTGTGTGATTATTTAAAATTAGTGTGTAAAAATAGTGTTTTTGATAAATGTGGCTTATCTAAATTAGGGTTAACTTTTATTTTTCTTATTGTGTTTATATATTTAATGACAATACTGCTGAGAAATAAAAAAAATAATACCTTTGTTCTTGTACTTTCTTTTCTAACTATAGTTCTTAAAATTATAGATTGGTTCCTTTCAGTTATTTGTTGAAAGTTACAAGGAGGCTGAATTTTGGCTTAGAAAATTTGAAGCTGACCCTTTGCCTGAGAATATTAGAAAACAATTTCAGTCACAGTTTGAAAAATTAGTTATTTTGGATTACATCATCAGAAATACAGGTATTGAAGTTCTCTCATTTGTTCACTCAAATCTTGTTAGCTTTCAAACCATATTCAACCCTTGTTATATAAATCAAAGACATAAAATTTTGATGAGAAATCTTGAGGCCACTTTTTCTCTACCTGCCTTAGAAAGCAGAGATGTATTACGGACTCTCCTTGCAGAATTGATAGTGTACTGGAGATCCTGTCATGGCAGCTTCTGCCCAGTTGATCCTAATCAGTTCCATCCCTGGTGGGCTGTTTCTTGGCAGCTGGACAAAGCCAATTTTTAGAAATGTTATCTGCATATATGAATGATTAAAACTTGATTGTGTAAATTATTTTAGATGCTTGTTTTGACTTTAGGTGACTTAGTATAGTCTATAAATACATTAAACTCTTTAATTTTTTATGGGCTGGAAGGGAGCAATGATGTAGATAATGTATCACAGTGGTTCCCAAATGTGGTTTCCTGGTCGGTCAAGGTCAGTGTTACATGGGGACTTGTTACATGTGCATCTTCTAGGAGCCCACCCCAGCTGTACTGAAGTAGAAACTGCAGTGAGTGTTTAAACGAGTTCTCCCAGTAATTCTGATGCACTCTGAAGTTTGAGAACCACAGATTCAAAATGTTTGCTCATTTATTTGGTTTCTGAACAAGAATTACATACTTTTCTAGATTTACCTTCTTAATTAATACGGTTTAAGTTAATGTTAAAGTTAGTGTAGGGTCTAGAATATTCCTATATAGACATTAGGTGAGAGCGTGTCCACGAATTTGCCTGGTAATAGGGGTAGATGCTTTTTCTTTCTAAGGATAGAGAAATTACCCTCGATTTTAAAAACCTTGATTTAATGGTTCTTGACAGTAATTGTATCTAACTCACAAAGTGATTGTGAGAATTAAATGAATTAATACATGTTAAGCACTTACAACAATATTTGACAGAGTAAATCCTCAAAATGTTAGTTAATATTTATGCATATTTTTTAGTTTGCATGTGTTAGATTAGAGCCTTTAATATGTAAACATATGCCATAGAAACCAATGAAAGTTTTGAAAATCAAGAGGTGACTAGATTTTTCTATTTGGTATTAAGCTGTGATATCCATAAAAAACAAAGTAACAGATTTTTTGTTGTTTTGAAAGACAGGGGAAATGATAATTGGTTAATCAGGTATGAAAAGCAGAAACATGGAAAGGAAATTAAGGTAAGGAAATTTAAAAAGAATATATTGGTATGTATACACACACACATGCAGTCCATTTCTGTAAAAGATTCTTGGAAGTTCTTATTCTTCATCATTTTCTTCACTCAGATTCTTGGTTTTTATCTCCTTTTTTTGTTTTTTCTCATCTTTTTTCTTTTCTTCCCTTGTTTACATTGCATTTTTTAAATTCTATTTATTAAAATCTCCATGCAGCTTTATTTTTCATGTTGCGTTAGAAAAGAAGAATGATATGAGGTTGGCACTTTTTTCAGGGCTTGGGAAATTTTTGTAGAAACACCATATTTATTTTGCTTTTATGTAATAAAGGCACCTGGTATTTTTGGTCATGTTTATATATTACCAATTCACTTTTTTGTGAGTCTTATGACTCAATATTAGGTAATGTAGTATAATGGAATGTGTTTTACCTGTGAATCACATTCATTGAACTTTAAAAAATGTGCTTCCACTACTTATAAGAAGCTGGATTTAATGTATGAGTACATAATGGACTGCATAGACCGTTAACACTATCAGAATGATAGATGTTTAGATCAATTTTTGTCAACTTTGACTACCAAGTTCAAATTTTAAATATTTACACAAGAGATATTTTGGAATAGTTTTACTAGTTTAGAATAGTCCATACAAGTTGAAAAAGTTTTAACTAGTTAAAAAATAATTTCTCCAAAATATATAATCTATGTGTTCTCATCACTTAAAGCTATTGCCTCACTTTAAAAAGTTTGTGCTTTTCTCTGTTTATCAAAGAAACTTAAAACTACATATTCATAGTACTTGGCAATAAAAAAAGAACAAACTCGATATAGGCAGTAATGTAGATGAATCTCAAAGTCCTGCTGATTGAAAGAAGCTACATACAAAGGGAACATACAGTCTGATTACATTTGTATAAAAACCTAAAAAGTGCAAACTAATCTCTATGACAGAAAGCAGACTGTGGTTGCCTGGAGGTGGAGGAAAAGAGGGGCCGCAAAGGGACACAGGGAACTTGTGGGCAAAGGTTTCGCATCTGTCAGGCTTATCAAACTACGCTTCATTTATTATGAAGTTTAGTGCATGTAAATTCTACCTCAATAAAGTTGTAAATAGAAACAAATGATAGGAATAAAAATAAATGGCAGTTATAGCAGAAATGGTTTTAAAATATACAAATATACATAATTCTAGTAGTTCTTAAATATATTTTATTGGTACATCTTGAGCAATTAGATTTTACTGAAAACTTCATTGTTTTGCTCTTAAGGATTTTGTGCATTTTTATTGAGATAAGATACTTGATATAAACTAAAAGAAATGCGACATGTATCACATGAACCTTTAATATTTTCAATTTAAAAATTATCTTTTCACCTTTTGTTACTTTATCTAGGCCACTTAATAATGACATCTTTCTAACTTTAAATAATAGGAAGTAGTCTGTTTTTGTTTTTTTTTAGTTTCAGGTGCACAGAACTATGTAATAGTTAAGACATTTACACCCCTAATCATACATTTAAGCAATACATCTAGCAATAAATTATCTGGAACAACATTTTAAGTCTTAATAATTCCAAGCCCTCTTCCCCAAAGAGGAAAAAAAATCAAACTATTACTGCGTAAATTTATAATATCAAATTTAAAAAAATAGTGATTACAAAATTCTTGCTGATTTTTAAGACAGTCTACCCTTCAAGGGTGAATTTTTACTTTCCAGCAACTTATTTTTTCTTTTTATAGGCTCTTTAGATAAAAGTAATTGGTCTTTAAACCTCAATAATTATTGTAAATACTTTATCTGTTAAAAATATTTATATACATTTTTTTATCAACAGACCATTTTTCTCCCCTTTAGGAAACAAATTGGATTGATGATAAAGAATCGCTTATTAAAATAGCTGCAATTGATAATGGTCTAGCATTTCCTTTTAAACATCCTGATGAGTGGAGAGCATGTGAGTATTTAGAACTTTCTATAGGTTCTGTAATTACCCCTTTTCCAGAATAGGAAGGGAACAAAAATTTATGGATATCAAACCTAATAGAAGAAAACCTGGGTAAAGTTATCATTCATTAGGGCTCTGTGTTTGAAATATGTATAATAAATTTAGAAAATAATCTCTGTATCGATGATTATTTCTCTTTTAAATTTCTAATGTTTATTTGGGGGCTTTTTTCATCATTAGAGTTGCCAAAGATTTGTCCATTGTAAAGCACTGGCCTTTTATATTTCTGGATTTTTTTGCTTTTCTCAGATAATTAATTGGCCTTTTATTAATCAGATTTTCAGTTTGTTTGCTTTATCTTTTTCATTGATTTAT
>NW_017731418.1:2575452-2594352 GCF_001890085.2 Hipposideros armiger
CTGCTCAGAGCTCATGCTCCCGAGCCAACTCTTAACCAACGAGCCACTCGGCCGGCCCAGTTTGTTTTTTGATAACCTAGGAATTGTAGGAAAAGAATCAGGATAAATGTGGGTCCAAATAAACCCTTTCTCCCACTAATTAGAAGAATACTTTTTTCTGTTAGATCCATTTCACTGGGCTTGGCTTCCTCAAGCAAAAGTTCCTTTTTCTGAAGAAACAAGAAACTTGATTCTACCATATATATCTGACATGAACTTCGTGCAAGATTTATGTGAAGATCTTTATGAACTTTTTAAGGTAAATAAATTTTTTGTTTTAATTATTGCAGAAAATGAAATTAATCTCAAAGAGATTATCTTAATAGAGCTAATTTGCAGCTTACTGCTTCTGGTATCACTTCTTGCGGTAGAACTTGACATTAACAGAAAGGAATTAGCAGTTTTACTCTACACAGGCATAAATTTGTGAAGTTACACTTACTACGAGTATTTTTTGAAGTGAGAATTAAAACTTGAGAAGTTGTTTTCTTCAAAAGTTGAATATTTACAAAATGACTATAAAAATTATAATAAATGTTTGGTAACATGCTATGATTTACTTCTCTCAAAAAAGCCTAAACTCATGGCTACAGTGTCATTTTAAATCCTTTATATAACAAGTTGTATTATAGTATAAATAAACTACTGTTGTCATTCTTGGGGTATACAAAAATACCTCAGGTAAAAATACTCTTTCATGTTATTTTATTAATTAGGAAAGCTTTCTAAAGAACTTATGTTCAAAGTTAAAGAGTTTGTTTTCAAATATTTGATTTTTGGAATTGTAATATTTTTTTCCTTTTTGTGATAGATTGACAAAAGATTTAACAAAGCCACTTTTGAAAATCAAATGTCTGTGATGAGAGGTCAGGTAGGTCACCTTTTTATACTCTTAAGAAAAAAATCTCTCTTTGAAATAGTAGTCAACTTTTGTCTCCATTGTGACCCAAAGATGTAACCCTGGATACTATCTTTATGCTGAACCAAAATAGCTCAGATGATTAGAAATGAAGTTGATTTCAGTAGTATATTTCCTGTATTGTCTTAATAAATTAGATATTGTTGACCCTGTATTTTGTTTAGAAACCCAGTTTCCCCCTACTGTGAATTCTTTGTCCTCATTTTGGTAACTATTTTCCTCAGTGTTACTGTCTTTTTCCTCTTCAAATTCACTTGCTTAGGTGTTTGAGTACAGAGTTCTGTTGCCTGTTGATTATTTGCCTCATAGAATATGTTTGGCTTTTGCTAGAGCGGTCAGTGAATAACCATGTCACCAAAGTACTGATTATAACTCAGTACTCCCACCCCTCCTCACCTCCTCTAATTAAAGATACAAGGTATTATTTAGGTCTGCTGGTGTGGACCTACAGATGACATCTGGTTCTTCCACTCTATTAATTAGTCGTATTTAAATTCCAAAAGGAAGACTTGACATGAAAATAAACTATACTGTAAACATTGTTTTGCAGTGATTTACTAATTAACTTTTTCTTCCTGAAATATACATTTAATTTAAAGTAGTTGTTTGCTGCCTACCTTTCACAAAGAAGACAAGTCTGGTTTTTGCACTGATTATTATATTACATAGCTTTAACAAATAAATATAATTATTGGGTGATTGGAAAAGTCATGATGCATTTTTGCAACGAAAAACATAGAAAAAATACGTCATGACTTTTCCAACCACCCAGTAAATCAGCGGTTCTCAACCTGTGGGTCACGACCCCTGTGGGGGTCGAATGACCCTTTCATAGGGGTCGCCTAAGACCATTGGAAAACAAAAAGGTATTTACATTATGATTCATAACAGTAGCAAAATTACAGTTATAGAGTAGCAACGAAAATAATTTTATGGTTGGGGGGTCACCACAACATGAGGAACTGTATTAAGGGGTCGTGGCATTAGGAAGGTTGAGAACCACTGCAATAGATAATCATTTATTCATCAAATACAGAGGGTACCTAAAAAATGTATACACATTTTAAGAAGGGAAAAAACTACTGAAATTACACTGATGGTAACCACTTTGAGCACCTCTTGGAATTGCAGAAGTCAAACATGACTTGTATTCCTCTTTTGTTATCAGTATACATTGAATATTACAATTTTAATAGTTTTTTCCTTTTTTAAAATATATATACTTTTTTTTTTGGCACCGTCTGTATTTATTGTCAGAACTAGTGCAAGAAACTGTTCTCATTGAGATAAAGCAGTGAGCGAGACCCAGTTTGTCTTCCCACAGAATTCTTGCTCTGATGATGAGGCTGGGCTTAGGGAAAGGGGTTTGTTATTAGCTTGTACATCTCTGTGCTCCGTTGAATTTATGCAGTGCTTTGCTGAAGTCATAAGTTTTAAATAGTAAGCGAAATGGCTGGAGCAGTAAGTAGCATACAGACACATCATGAAGGGCCTTAAGTGCCAGAATATAGATTTCACGTGGAAGGGATTGGAACAGTGAGAGATTTAGCATTAAAAAGGGTTATGATGAGACTAACCTCATCCTGGGCATCTTCTATGAACTCCCTTAAATTGTGTGCTAAATTCTGTATATATGTGTCTTTTGGGCATGGGGGTAAGCAAATGGATTTATACTTCAGCAGATGAGATCCCTATTCCAAAAAGATTAAGAACCACTGCAGAAGGTTAGGCTAGACAGTGGGGTGCAGGTTTGCTCAGTGGAGGAGGCGTCTAGAGCCAGGGAGCCTCTTGGAGACCTGTTTTAGAGAATTCAGGCATGAATGAAGGGCTTAGATGATCACTGGTTGGGATTATGTTGCAGAGGGTTACCACCCAAACTATAGTTGAGCTAAATTACCAGGTGTAGATATTTATGCCCTAATTTGACCTTTTTGCTTGAAACAAATTAATCAGTATGTTCCATCTTCTGGAATTCTCTTACCCCTAAATATATATCTTTATTTTAGGAATATTTTTAAAAAATGAAAGTTGTAACTAATTTTGCAAACTTTAATTAGTCCATAAGGAACTTAAATTCAAATTAAAAAATGCTTGTCTAAAAAGACATAGAGCCATTCTGGTACTGAGGTCTATTACAAAGATATACCAGTGTCTATCTGTTATTTTAGGTTTCTTTATTCATATCCTGGCTCCACAAAGGAGTTAAAGTATTATATAAATATGCCTAATAAAATAGAAAAATGACAGGGTCAAGATCTGGGGACAGAAACAAATAAAATGATACCTTCTTTATATGTTTTAACTTAATTTTATTATTTTTTTAAATTAGTTTTCACCATTCTGATGGCCAGAAAGAGTAAGGTAACCTAACCATGTACATGATTATGTAGCTCTCTAGTTTATACTGTTTTTGTTTTTGTTTTTTAAATCTGGTGTGAAAAATTAAGTAGTGATTTACTAAAATAAATCAGTGTTTATGAAACAGAGACTTAACAAACATAAACAAATAATAGTAACCTCTGTTCCAAAACAACAGAATCATTATTCAGCCAGTTCCTTAATTGAGTCAAAATACTTGTGATTTTACCATCATTTATAATTATCCCTTAAGCCCCTCTCCTCTCCCGTTTTGCCAGTTTCACTTCATGATTTGTGCTTTGTACAACCAAGTCTTGTGCCCCAGTTTATAGTAAGTCTTGAGTTTTGCACACATCATCAGTGACATGCTCTCAATCTTCACATGAAGCCGTAGAATGGAACTAGGAACTAGAATGAAGGCATTTCTTTTAAAATTGGGACTAGTAACCATCACGTTTATGAAAGTTAAAGATAAACCATGTTTTGAATTTTACATTAAATAGCAGTAGGTCACGATGAGATTCGTTGAGATCATGCGTTTCCCATTCTCCCTGTGCCTATTTGGGACACTAGACCTCAGAAAATATTTATGGGCAATGTGAAATATATTTTATATATGATCTGAAAAAAATAGCAGAAATAATAAATCAAACTGTATTATGAATGCACAGTGAACTTGTACTCAATGATTTGTCAACCAGAATCTCATTTTCAGATCCAGTAACAATTGTTAAAATGAACCTAACACTTCAGTACCTCCTGAGTAGTTGACCCTTAACTAGATATTTTTATGTTTGTTATCATATATCCTTATATTAGTTCTCCATAGTTGTCTGCATTGTATGTGGAGGAAACTTGGCTCAAAGGGGTTAATAACATCTGTAAAATAAGGGGTCTGTCTTAGTCTGGCAAATCTACAGCTTTAGGCATCGCCTCTGCCCAGGCTTTATCATCTCTTCCCTGGATTTAGTCATTTTCTAAGCGGTGTCCTTACCTCTTTCCCCATCTCTCTTCCACATTAGAGCAGAACAGTCGCTCAACGCAAATCCAATTAAATCCCTTGTGACGTAAAACTCCTACGAGTCCTCAGCATGTACAAGCTCACGTCCCAACTTTGAGCACAGTCGACAAGACCCTTTACAGCCTGCCACCCACCTGTCCACCTGCCGGTATCTCTTCATCTGCAGCTTCCCCTAAGCCTTTCCCAGTGGTGCCCTTGTGCATGCTGTCCTGCTTGCTGTCTCTCCCCAGGTGCTTCTTCCTCTTCCTCTGGAGAGCAGTTTTCCTTCACGCCCCAGCTCTGTCTCCCTAGGCGGCTCCTCCTGCCGCCCAGGGCGTTCGGGTTCCCACGGCACGCTCTGGCAGTACCACGGAGTCACATTTTACTCAGAAATTTGATGTTAAAATCAGCATATTGGGCACATTACTATTAAAAAATGGCTAGATCAACCATAAAGTAGAATATATGTGGCTTTATAGAGATACTATAGTACTTCTTATGCCCACTAAAATTTGAGGACCAGTGAACTAGTCTAAAGGAAAGAAATCTGCGAGTTTACGCCATCTGCCCTTCACGTAACTACACATCCCTACCAAGTTATCCAATGTAGCATAGTTGGAGAATTCCAGAATGTTTCTCCTTGTCTGCAATATTTGGTTTATTTCTAAAATAATCTTCTCTGATTTAAACATAACACATGAGTGCTGCAGGTTGGCTGTAACTCTGCTGGGTTATTCTCAGTTCTCATCGGGGGAAAAAAACGTAATAATAGATTTGTTTATCCTTTGAGAAATGAAAAAATGGTGATATGTGAGGGAGAGGAACAGATTTTAAAGTCAGGGCATAAGTCCACTGTTGCTGTTATTCATGTGGCTGTTGTTTCTAGAATGTGAGCACTTTGAGGGCTTATATGATCTTTTTTATGGGCAGTAGTCTTGTCTGCCCCAACACAGTGTGTGCTCAGTGTGTTTCTTTAGTAAATAAATGCAAGATTATCAAGTGCCTTCTCATCTCCCAGAGAAATATTAATATTTAGGATAGTTTTAGGACTGAATAATTTTTGCTGTTAGTATATATTTGAAAATTGTTAATCTTGTAGAATGATGTTCATTTTCTTCTTACCACTCTGTTTTCCAGAATCTCTACAACAATTATGTATTGTTTTAAGAGTCAGGAAAATATTAGATGTTACGTAAAGTAGTGGTTTTAGACTAACATTTTTAGAGCAGAATTTTTAAAACCAGTAGAGGAAACTAACCAGGATGTACTAAACCTTAGCCATGCTGGTGCCCACGTTTTATTTTCATGGTAAGAACAATACTTATACGATATGTAATCCTGGCCCTTACCATATCCTAAAAGAGCACTGCATTGAGTTTTCTTCATTTTAAAAAAAAGAACAATGCTTCTAAGTATAAATTTATGAAATCTTTTTGTCTTATTATTCAGATTTAGCCACCCAAGAAGATTTTAAGGAAAGAACTAACTTAAAAGGGATCCTAAAACATAAATGTAATGAGTGACTACTGTTGTTGGAAATAATTCCTTAATGTGTTACATTCTTTAAATCTTCTAGGATCTAAACCATCTAGTTTAGACTATTTAAAATATTGTGAAGTTCATTTATTGGTATGGTTTTGTATTGAAACCTTTATGCTTATCACTATTAAATAGTCTTTACAAGAACCTGTAAAATGCATATCATCTGTATATTAGATATTTCCAAATACCTGAAGGAAACATCCTTATTTCTAAAGTACATAACAAAGGGAATTTTTTTACCTGATATGAAGGGAAAAATTATTAAAATTTTATGTGTTCTGAACAGTAGGATAGGCTGTAAGCTATGTATTGCGTTTCATAAACTTATTTATATGTTCAAGTAGCAATTCCAAGGGTACGTGTAAACCTGGAATGTAATATATTTCACTTTCCCTAGTTCTGTGTTTTCTATTTAAGAGTAAGCTCTTACATAAAACTTTTATTTTAAATGGCCACTTTCCCAGTCTCTAACCCACTTGCCCACTGGCCCTGCATCATGCTTCTTCATGACACTTATCTTCTAACATGTGGTATAATTTACTTATTCAAAATGTGAATAATTATGAATTCATAATTCATAATTATTGACTCCTCCCCCTGCTAAAATGCAAGCTCCACGAAGGCAGGGATTCGGTTTGGTTTTTTACTGTTGTATCCCCAGCACTTAGAGCTTAACACGCAGTTGTCGTGCATTTAATCAGTTGGAAGAGTGGATAAGGCCAGTAATTAGTTAAAACCAGACTATTTAGACCAGTATTTGTTTAGGTTCTATGTCAAATGGAGTATGTGGAACCATTCACTTTATTCAGTCTCTGATTTCGCTGCTCCTGGATGTAGGTGCACTGTAGAATATTTTAAAGTTACCAATTGGCAAAAGTTATTCTAATTTTATACATACATACATGTACACAGAATTAAATATTGTGTATGTATGTATAAAATTACATACATCCATGTAATATGTATTTATAGCAATCACTCATCACAATCTCTATTGGGCATAAATGGTTGAAATAAAAATTGTAATTATAGATAAATGGTCAACATAATGTCAGTGAACTGAAGGTCGTTATCTTTTTTGAATGGTGTAATATCTCTCTTCTTTTCACAGATCTTAAATCTTTCTCAGGCATTGAGAGACGGGAAGAGCCCTGTCCAGCTGGTACAAATGCCTTGTGTGATTGTGGAGCACAGTCGGGGCAGAACTCAGGGTCGGGTTGTCCACATCAGCAGTACTTTCACCCAGACTTTCCATTGCAGGAAGCCATTTTTTTCCTCCTGGTAGCAAGTATAAGAGTAAGAGAAACGAACTGGCATTATTGTGTTATTAAAATGTAAGATGGATTTACATTACAGTACTGTACAGTAATGTAAGTCTGCTGTTAAGAGCTCCAGTTGCCAAAACCTCAAATAATATAAGTCTTTAAAAGGTTATGTTTTGAATGTAATCAAAAGTTTACAGTTTTTTGTCTAAATATTAAATTTCTATTTCAGGGAAGAAGTGTATCTCCCATATTGTATTTTTGTAGGAAAATTGTATTTTATGTTGTTGATGTTAGTTTAAAAACTAATTTCATGGTTTACACATTCTGAAATGACTGTAATTACTTTAGAATTCCAAATAGAAAAATAAGGCATTTGTTGACTTTGAATACAATAACTTTTTATATACTTTTTAAACATTGTGAAGAATGTTCATTTTAACTCATCTTACATTATAAAAGACCTTCGAGAGTGAAACTGTTCTTATGAACTCTAACAGAGTAGTTAATAGAAAAACAGGTAAGAATAAAGCAGCGTTGCCTTAATTTAAAAAGCTGCTATTTTAGAACTTGAATAAGTGCTCCTAACGTGACCATTGTTAGGGACTAGAAAATTATATCTTGGTTAAGTAACAGATGACCATTTCCTTTTTTGTACTTCAGAATATTTTTGGTCAATTATTTTGTTATATTGAGAAAAAATCGAATAACCCCTTTTTAAAAAATGGAAACACTCAACTGAGAATTGAAGAGAATTATATAAAATTAAGGTAGATCCTTAATATTTTGAAATTCCAAAATGGCATTAAAAATTTTTGTTTTTTGCTTGAGATCAATTACTTAATCAGTTAGTACTCTAAGAGTACTAATGTTCAAGTAAGTACTTCTTTTAGTATTAATCTTCAGCAAAAAGTAAACCATACTTCAAAGTGCATATTGGATTGCATTTTGGGGTCCTAGAACATAAACTCTTAAAAATTATAGTATTTTAGGGAATTTGAAATTACCAATGTTGTTATAATTACAGTCAGCTTTAAAATATCAGCCCTAATTAAAGGGGACCATGACAGAGATAACCATAAAGTCATTTATATTGATTTTGAATATCAGTATGTCTGACATCCTGGGAATTTGTAGTACTTTTAACTCACCAAGTGATTTAAATCGAGAAGAACCCAATATGAAGATGTGAGTCCAAGAATCAGAATTTCCTTCTCTTCTTCAGGCCCCAAACAAATAACATCACCACTGGGACTAAACTGGGTGGTTTGCGGTCTGGCCTTTTGTTTTTTGAGCTTTCTGCCTTGTGATTTTTTTTTTTAATTTAAGTGTTTTTGTGTAAAAAGTATTTCCTGAAGGTTAAATTAGCATGGAAGACAGATCTGCAGTTCTCTCTTGCTTCGCATCTTTCTCTTGGTCCTTATGGACGTGGCGAGTGAGAATACTGCTGTCCAAGTGCAAGTCCATTGAAAACCTCTGTTCTCCTACCTCCCCCAATCCTCCATCATCTTAATGTCGAGGTGATGGAAAACTGGAAATGTAACTGAAGCTACTATCTTTAGATAAATACTAGTAATTGAAATGTGCCTTTGAAATGTGTTCTAAAAGAACTAAGATGTTATGATGTGGGTACTGCTTTCATCAAAGTTTTTTGTTTCCTCAGTATTTTGAGAACTGCTATATTAATTTTTATAATGGGAAAACTTAGTAAATTGCTACTGTTTTATATCCTAAAATTAAAATAGCGTGGAAATATTTTTAAATGGCCTGACCAGGCCAGAAAAGTGAAGTTGAAATATTTAAGATGTGATTACAAGTCAGAGTACATTGGTTATATTTTGTAAATTTTCATGAACTTAATTCTTATTTAAATATTGTGTTAATTTTTTGATAAGTATATTTATAGTGTCAAACATGGTAGACTAAAGGTAATTAAAATCATTGTCTTAAGGCTAGATTCCTCTTGAAGTATATATATTGAATATTTAGAATGTTTGTGAACATATTTATGTTTATAAATGATGCCAAACAACCATTTTCTTACTTCTTACATTAGCAGTATAGTTTAATTCTTTATAATTCCAAAATATATATTTAACTGGAACCTTTATAATTGGAGACATTTTAATTTTATTTAATTATATGCTGCCTTATTCTCTCCCAAGTTTGTCAGCAATTGAAGACTGTGGAAACATGCTTTCTTGCAGACTAGAAAACAATTTGATTCACAATTTTTTTTTAATTTAAAATACTGTACTAATGGTATTAAAACTTTATTAAAAAATGATGGTGACGTGTTCTTTGATCAGATTACATCTTAAATCATATCACAGATATACAAAGAGACAGGCAGCATCTTATGTTTTATAGTCTACCTTCTTTCCCAAAGTTGCTTGGGCAACTATACAAAGTTGTGACAAAGGTTCTCAGTTTGCTCTACGTTTCCAACCTCCCTCAGTTAGTTTGGGGCCATGTGACTGAGTTCTGGCTAGTGAGATGTGGGGACAAGTGATATGTGTGACTTCCAGACCTGGCAATAAAACTCACTGCCATCACAATCAGTGGTCATGACTGAATGCTCTCCTGTCTTCCTATTTGGCCATAAACAGTTTGCAAAACGGAGACAGCCACGGTACGTGAGTCACTGCTTGGAAAGCTACCAGGAGATCCTGCTGACTTCACTGGACTGTGACAGAACAAGAAATAAATGTTTGTGTTTAGTCACTAAAAATTTGAATTTATTAGTTATTAAAGCATAGTCTGTCCTATCGTGGGCATTATAATGTAAATAGAAAATGCAAATCATTTTTAAATAACAAATCAATGATAAGAGGTACACTGGCAGCAGCAGTGGGTAGTTTTTTAATCTCTCCGAATCCCCGTGGAGCTATCATACGTATAGCAAAAGAAAAAAAACAGTGACATCATTACTAATTTAGGTAATAGACTAGCCCTGTGAATCCCAGCATCTGAGCAGTTTGGACTAAAACCATCAATAGCAACAAGATCCCATGGGAACAGTGGCTTAGAGGAGCAAGCGTAGCGAAGTAAGGGGAACTTGGAATGGTCTTAAGAGCCAAAGAACCCAGAATTTGCTGGCATGTACTCAGCCCCAAAGGAGTCCATACTAGTGGCAAACTCAGCTGGTGGGGGAGCCAGGGTGTCAGGAGGGCTGCGTTCCTTCTGGAGTCTATGGGAGAATCCGTTTCCACGCCCTTGCCAGTTTCTGGAACCCTCCCGCATTCCTTGGCTTGTCACCCTCTTCCTCCATCTTCCCAGCCAGCTACCATGGGTTGAATCCTTTCCTCATCAAGGCACTCTGGCACTGACTCTGCCTCCCTCTTCCATTTTTGAGGACCCTAGTGATTACATTGGGCGCACCCAGGTAGCCTAGGATAATTTTTCTATGGTAAGGCCTTGCTGTATGCAACCTTAATTCCATCTGTAATTTTTAATTCCCCTTCGCCATGTAACATATGCATAAATTGTGGAGATTAGGACATGGACATCTTTGGGGGTCATTATTCTGCCTCCCACACTTTCCCTCTGAGATCAGTTACATGACAAGGATGCCTGCTTTCATTTGTCTTATTCGGGATTGTACTGTACAGCCTCGTGCAGCAACGGCAGGAGAGGTGAAAGGTATAAGGGTGGGAAAGTAAGAAAACGCATTGTTTACAAATGACAGTATGCATGTAGGAAATGCAGAAGACTCTACCAATAACTATTAGAATTAAGTAAATTTAGGAAGGTTTATATTAGTTAGAAAATTTAGAAAGATGCCACTTCCAGCAGCAGCAAAACAGTACTAGGTATAAGTCCAGCCAAAGATGTACAGGGTCCCTACATCAAACTGAAAGTATTGAGAAAAATCTGCAGCAAATATCACGAGATGCCCACATTTGTTAAATTCTGAGTGGTAGGTTAGTGAGTGTTGTTTATATTCTCTGTTATTTTCCATGTTTCAATTATTTCATTTTTCTTTAAAAAATAAGCTTTTCTATGGGAGCACATTTATATAAATGCTTTGTCACCTTTATTAGTTTGCTAGGGCTGCCATAACAAAATACCACAGACTGAATGGCTTAAAGTCACACTGGAAATTAGGCCTTCAACATATGAATTTGGGGGTACGCCCATTTCAGTCCATAACACCACCCAAAGTAAAACAGTAACCTACACATGCCTTAGTCTCTCTAATATGACCAAGCCCAGCCTCTACCTTAACCATTACTGTCATCCCAGCCACCTTCTTAGTCATATTCCTGATGGAAGAATATGACCTCTAAATATTTTCTCAAGTGTGGTCTGGGAGGCTTGCTTAGTAACGTGTAGGAACTTTTCACCCTGGATTTGTAATCATTGTTTTGACCTCAGATAAATGTCTTGCTTACTGCGAGGCTGTTGGTTCTCTATGTAGTTGTGATCCCAAACCACTCACTTTTCAGTCATGACAGATACATGAATTTGCTTTAGCCCTTTTTCATTTCCTTTATAAAATCCCAGCTCCTGAATGGAAAACAGTTTGTATGATGGATATAAGTTACTCACTGACTTTAGCAAACATTTACTAAGTATTCTCTGTATGCCAGATTCTCAGAAAGGTAGTAGGAATACAAAAATCAGTAAGATTCAATTCTTGGATTTACTCTTCAAATACTGCTCAAAGGGGTAAGGAAAATCTGAAAATGGAAAGAGGTCTAAAATATTGTCTAAGGAATAATGTTCTTCCTAATCTTTGTATGTCCTATACCTGCACATTTCTACCTTCGCCTCTTAGATTGTAAATTCCTTGCCTTGTAAATACTTTGTAAACTAAATGCTTGACTGCCCTTGACTTGAGCTCGCAACATTTTTATTTATAATAGAAGCATATTTTCAATATCTAGATTTCTCTTGGATTGTGGAGGGTATGGCTTTCATTCAGCCTCTTGGCCCATGGATCAAGTGTGAGTATATCACAAAAATGAATTTATCTAAGCCAACTGCTTTATTAATCACCATCATTTTATTTAGTACATTTTAGCCTGCTTCAGAATCCACGCAGAGTTCTTTGAGAAAAATAAATTCTTAAGCTTTAAAGTTTTTATTCTAAGTAGTGTAATAGAAAAAACTTTTGTCATTTCAAAATACCATACACTTACATTCTAATATTGCTTATCTTTAATAAACGGATGGTATGCCCCAGGTCTCTCCTAAGAGCCTGAGATTGGAATAGACCTGTATCGAAGTCCTGGTTCTGCCCCTTATTAGCTCCGTGTCCTTGTGCAGATCTCGCAATCTCCCAGACCAGCTTTCTCTCCACATGTAAAATACACGAGCTAATGGTGATGCCAGGTTTGTAACGAGGACGAAACAAAGTATGTTTTTGTGAAAAGTGCGGTACAGTTTCTGTTATAGATGAGGTTTCCAGCCGACAAGCTGTCTGTGTGTAATTAATGGCATTTTTGGTTTTAAATGATGTAAGAAGGCATGCATCCGTGTTTTGGGGTTTGGGCGCATTGCATAGAGGGAGTATGTCCACACGCAAATTTCTAGATTTGACATTGTCTTTCCTGGAGCACAGTGACAGATTTGGGATCAAAAGACTATTTTAAAGTTTTCTGTTGTGTGACACAGGTTGATTTGGGGTTAAAAGGAAAAGACACCTGAGGTCCCCAGGTAATAGAGTTTTATCCAAACCTGACTCGCTGAGAAAAACTAAGCAACATTTTAAAAGGGTTTTGTTCAGAATCCTGACACGGGTTCCAGCACATGAAATGCTAACCTGGAAGTTGGTGACTGGTGCCTCTGCATGTCGCCTTGTGGGCTTTTTTAGACCTGGAAATGGAAAGCATGTGATATGAAAATGAGGCAGCTGATCTACTCAGTAAGCAAAGAGATGTGTTTACTTTTCCTTTGACTCCAGGAACCCTGGCTGCTCCTCAGCTCTGGTTACCTGGTTACCTATTCCCACCTGACAGGTAAGGCTTCAGAAACCATTGCTGCCCTCGGAAACAGCAGAAAAATCAGGTTGCCTCGCCTTTCAGAAAGTTGTATAAACATCTGGAGCTGTTCCCTCGCCTCCGAACTGGTTTAACCAGATTCAGTGGCACTTAATGCAGGTGAATAAAGCTGCTTTTTATCTCTCGGTGTGACTTTGGGAACAATCCAGAAAGCTCTTCTACCCTTTGGGTGTTTGTTTTAAATTGTGGTGCTTAAAGGTAATCAGGAACGGCATTTAAACCAAGGTGTTGGTTTAAACCAAGGTCGCCACTGCCCTCGCAGAGTGCTTAAGCAATTTAACATCCAGTTACACTTGCATTTAAGCTCCAGCTACACTTGCTATCCATGAGGAGTTGGAAATGCGTAATTCTCTGCATCTGTAGCTAAAATACTGCTTACTTCCTGGACAGCGTCCACCCTAATATGTTTTGAGGACAAATATTATTACCTCTAAGTTTTGAAGTCTGTGGCTCAGAGAGGACAAGTTGTCACCGCTGACGTAGAACTTGTGATAATCTATACAGGAAAGCAGTAGAAAAAGCCTTGGACTCTAAATGAAGACCTGGAAGGGTGGCAGAATATGCCACTCTCAAATATGCCACTTTGGTATAAGGATTATTTCAATCCAAAGGCAGTTAAGAAGCGCATACAAGAAAAGCTCTCTGCCTTCCCCTATTTGCCTAAAAGCAGGACATAATTTGTAAAGATGTTTGCCCCTCCCCTCTCTACCAGGAAGAACAGAAGTGAATCAGTGGAGACAATACTGGACCCTCATGCGTCCAGAAAGGGCACCAGAGGCATCTACGTAACAAGTCCTACTAAAGCTAACCTTCATCTACCATTAGTCCCCCCATATATTTGCCTTTCCACAATTTGCCACCCTTAGCAACTCAAAGTCCTCCTTTGTCTTATCATCTCTAAAAATTTATCTTTGTTAAAATGCTATATAAGCCCAAGTTCTAATCACCCCTTTGAGTTAATCATCTCTAAGTGTCTCGATGTGTGTGCTTGATGCAGTTAATAAACTAATAAACTTCTGGGGGTCTTTTTTGGATTTTGTTTCGTTTTTCTCTTCTTAATCTGTCTTAGTCTAATTTAAAGGGCTTTAACGGGAGAACCCAAGATAGGAAGAGGAAAAAGATGAAGTGGAGGACAGCAGGCAGATTGACAGAACTGTGGCAGGGGCGAGTGGAGAGAAGGGCTGGCTGGTCTTGCCTGGAAAGGGGCTTCAATCCATATTAATAGACCATCCATCCATCCATCCATCCATCCATCCATCCATCCATCCATCCATCCATCCATCCATCCATTATGATGGCTGCAGCCATAGAGCATTAGTCGGCATCCTTGGTTGTGACTGATAGAACTAACCCCATCTCAAACTGGCATAAGGAGATAAAGGAATTTGTGACTATAACTGAAAACATCATGCAAGGCTGTGTTTAGGTGCTCACATGGTATCACACATGCCCGTCTCTTAGTTCTGCTTGCTTCTTACTGACTTCTTGCTAATGCTAGTACTCCTTAAGTTTGGGGAAACACTGCCACCAGCCACTTGGTTATCCCAGCGAAGAGGGCGTCTATGACAGATTGTGTCATTGGCCCCAGTTCTTCACCCCTTTCTGACCCATGCCCTTTATCATATAACTTCACAGTGCCTGGCCATGTGACTTGCTTGAGCCAAAAGAATGAGGTGGAAGTGACAGTGGCAGCTCCAAGCCTAGGCCTCTAGAAGTTTGTCTGTTTCTCCTAGCTCTCCTGTGCTTCCACCATCTCTGAGAAAGAAGTGCCAGGCTGGCCCCTGGTTCCAGGAGGAGTCTCTTAATTCATCAGAGCTGCTATAACAAAGTACCACAGACGGTAGCTTAAAAACAACTGAAATGTATTGCTCACAGTTCTGGAGGCTGGAAGTCCAAGGTCAGGGTCCAAGCAAGGTTGGGTGAGGGCTCTCTCTGGGTCATAGACTTCTCCTGACGTCCTCACGTGGCAGAAGGGACGAGGGAGCTTTCTGGGGCCTCTTAAAAGGGCACTAATGCTATTCATGAGGGCAGAGCCCTCATGACCTAATAATCGCCTCTCAAAAGGCTCTACTAATCCTATCACCTTTGGGGATTTGGGGATTTAGGGATTTCAACATACAAGTATGGGAGGGACATCAACATTCAGATCATTGCAGGGAGGAAGCAAGACACATGGAGCAGAGCTGAGGTATCACAGCCGAGGGAACCTGGACCAGCCCACCAGTAGATGTGTGACCTAGCCCAGGAAAGACGAGAGCAGAGCCCCTCAGACACATGACAGATCAGTATTATGAATGCCACTAAGCTGACAAAATCTAACAATTACAGCTTCTTTTTCAGCCATTCCCCAAGTCACCTGCCCAAACCGAAGCAAGTCCTTACAGTTCTTTCTACCTCTCCAGCTACATGGGCTAAAATGGGTGAGGGTTGGCTTCCCAAAGGAAATCTGGGTTCTGTAACAGAAGATAGAAAAGTGGGTCAGGCAGCCACTACAACATGCTCCTCTGGCTTCAATCAATTTGGGGGAGGCGGGTGTGTGGGAGGATTTTTAACCTATTAACAAAGTCAAGGAGTGAGACATCCTGGTCCCTATGGGAAGCTCACTAGTTTGTCCACATCCTCCAGTGGGACATTTGCTGAATTTGAGCCTGTCTTAAGGGCATAAAGGACTGTGCTCTGGGAGAGGGCGGGTAGGAATGGGTTTATCTCTGCTCAGGCCTCAAGGGGCCTACTTTCAGCTCTGCTATGGGTTTCCTTTGAGAATCCTGCTACGTCTCTCCACTTTGCTCAAGGATTTTCTTATACAAACTAAAAATATTATTAGACGATAAAATGAAACATTCATATCATTGTTCATTCATATTCATGACCTCGTCAGCAAATGTTCACCATATACTATTTACATGTCTGAATGTGAGTTTTTTTCCTCCTCAAATTATCCCCCAGAAAAGAGAGAACTGCCTTATTTTTGAAACCTTCCGAGTCTCCCACACTAAGGGGTGCTCTCTCATTTACCTTATCTGGACAACCTTTGTTGTACTTTTACAGTTTGGGGAAGCCTACCTGTAAAGGCTGCAAATCCATATTGGTTTGAGTTGCTTATAGAACTCACCTCACAGAATCAGAATTATTTAAGGGACAAAAAGAAAATATAGATTCAGTAACTATTTTTGGTGGTATGATTTCTTGAATTCAATTGCAAGTTTTGTAAACAAGTCTCTTAAAGATCACAAATCTCTACCTATTATTTCAACATTTTTAAATAGAAGAGTTAATGAGAACTGGTAGGTCTTGAGATAAAATTTCCAAAAGTATCATTACACATGGGTCCAGACAGTTCCCTATCCTAAAGATGTAAAGGTGCTAGCCACTTGAAAAGGGGAATTGTTATGTCAAAGACCAGATGCTACAGGTGCAGGTAAAAGATCTGAGTGAAACCATTGCATGAAATGTACACGGAAAAGAGCACTATTGCTAAGTTAATATACCATAGCATTAAATGTGTAAGTTTAAATATATACAAATACCATCAGTTCTTTAAATACAATGAGATATTTGACTTTCATCTACAATAGTACATGTGTGTTTACTGCAACTATATAATAAGTATTGAAATTGGATAGATTCCTCCCACTCTTATTATTTTGCAAAATTGCTTTAGCTATTCTGGTTCCCCTGACTTTTCATATAAATTTCAAAATAATATTGTCAGTATCTACAAAAATCTGACTGGGGTTTTGATAGAAATTGAGCTAAACCTGTACTATATTTGCCCTAAAATTGGGGAGAATTTACATCTTTACTATGATGAGTCTTCTAATCCATGAACACAGTATGTCTCTACATTTATGTACATCTTTTTTAATTTTTTTCATCCACATTTTGTAGTCAGCATACAAGTCCTGTACAAGTCCCAATTTACACCTAAGTATTTCATTTGAGCAGTTGTAACTGATATTCTATTTTTAACTTTGGTTCATGTAATCATTGTAGTATATAAAAGTACAGTAGATTTTGTATGTTTATCTAGTATCCTGCAACTGCTGAACTCAGTTTAAACTAGAGTTATTTTTGTAGATTCCTTGGTATTTTCTACATATATAATCCTGTCAGACACAAATAGGGACAGTTTTATTTCTTTCTTTATAGTATATAAAATGTCAACGGATATGCAACTATAACGTGCAACTATAAACATTGAAAAGGTCGGAGATGACACTGCCTCTGATTTTGAAAAGAGGATGGTTTCATCAAGGGCAGATGCTTCAGCTATTTCTATAGTCAGGGGCTGGAGGTGGTGATGGTGCCCTTTGGACTTAAACCCGACCAAATCTTTGCTCCAAAGAGTCCTCCCTCTCATCTCCTGGCTGTATTCTTATGACAAGAAGGTACTTACATGTGCTTAGGGTGAGGCAGAAAATAGATGAGCTTATTGTACACAGGTCCAACAAGTTGCCTGCGAGTCGCTCCCTCTGGTGCCGCGGAGCGCTCAGGCGCAGCCCAGGACTGGCCGCCACTGCGTTTGGGGGCGTGGCCTCCGCGCCGGCGGCCGCAGCTCCTCCCGGACGCGCGGGGGCGCTGTGAGTTTCTGCGAGTCATGGCGGCGCTCTTTCTCAGCCTCCTCGTTTCTTGAACTGAGGCTTTCGGGACGGCGGCGGGAAGATGGCGGCCCTCAGAGACCAGCTTGGAGCTGTGGAGGCCGAGGGGAGCGCGAGTCGCCAGGGGAGCTCGGGAGTGGAAGTGGTGCTTCCCTCCGATCCCGCCACCCCCGCCCCGTTGTGCCCTCACGGTGGGTCCGTGTCTGGGCCTAGCCTGGCTGTCGGGCGTCTAGGAGCGTGGGTTAGGCGTCAGCTTCTCTGCCCGACCGTGTGTAATGCCTAGAAAACGCCCCTTTTTCGGGAAGTTGTGTTTTTCAACTTACTTTAAAAACCATCATAGAACGACCTCACTGTTGTGGTTTTGGCTCCACGGCTCTTATATCTTTATTTTATTTTTTTAAGGGAAGAGGCAGAGGTTAGGCAAAGGGAATGCATGTTATCGGTAATTCCATTGCCGAAGTACTTGGGGATTTCATTTATTGATTTGCTATCTTTAAAACCAAAAAAAGTTAGGGAGAATGATAGAATGAATTCTTGCTCAGAAGCCAGACCCAGTTTTTCTCTAACTTGTGGAGAGAGAGTGTGTCCAACTCTAAAAGCTCAGATTTTCACTGAAAGGAAAACTTAAGTGGAGGGGACAAAGTGCTGGATTCCCTGGACCCCCTCCTTGTTTTAGTCTCAGGACCCAGGCCGTTCACCATGTATTGTAGATAGCAACTATACTGACGATAGCATTTTCCTTCTGGAGAGACCAGTTTCCAAAAGCTATTTAGGTAGCCAGGGCTAGAATGTTGTGACTTTGAAGAAGAAAAAAAATTAAACGTTTTAGTGGATTTAGTAGGGACAAAGCGTGCATACAATTAAAACAAGTTTTAATTAAGAGTGGTGAAAAGTAGGAACTTGATGTGGATGACTTGTTTGACATGTTTTTTTCCTATTCTGGAACTAGGACCCACTCTTCTCTTTGTAAAGGTGAGCCAAGGGAAAGAAGAAACACGGAGGTTTTATGCCTGCTCAGCCTGTAGAGATAGAAAAGATTGCAATTTTTTTCAGTGGGAAGATGAAAAGGTATATTAACTTTTTGGATATGTATTTTTTATTTTTGATGTATGTGACATTTTTGAGAATGTATGAGATAAATCTTTTTTTGTGGGTAACTTGTTTAATTTCTTTTTTT
>NW_017731418.1:2597017-2598596 GCF_001890085.2 Hipposideros armiger
CAATACTGTTTAGTTTTTGGAGGAACCGCCAAACTGTTTTCCACAGTGACTGCACCATTTTACATTCCCACCAGCAGTGTAGGAGGGTTCCAATTTCCCCATGTCCTTGTCAACACTTACTATTTTCTATTTTTTGTTTTTTTATTTTTGATTGTAGCCATCATAGCAATTGTAAAGTGGGATGTCATTTTGGTTTTGATTTTTTTATTTCCCTAATTACTAATAATGTTGATCATCTTTTCATGTGCTTTTTAGCTATTTGTATATCTTCTTTGAAGAAATGTCTATTCAAGTCCTTTGTCCATTTTTAATGCGGTTTTCTTTTTGTTGTTAAGTGACAGGAGTTCTTTTTATGTTCTGGCTATTACACCCTGATTGGATGATTTGCAAATATTTCTTCCATTCTGTAGATTCACTTTCTTGATGATGTTCTTTCATACACAAGAGTTTTTAACTTTGATAAAGTCCAGTTTATCAAATTTTTCTTTTGTTGCTGTGCTTTTCTTATCACAGCTAAGAATCCATTGCCAAATCCAGTGTCATGAAGGTTTACTGCATGTTTCTTTTCTGAAATACTGAAAGAAACCAAAACAAGTTTTAACGCTGTAAACATCTATTTTTTTTTTAAATCTACATTGTTAAAATGTTTTATTAGGTGAACTAGAATCGATTCATACATTTAATTCTTTGGCAAACCTGTGAAAAGAATTCATCCTTCTCCTGTGTCACAGGTGTTGTGCTCTATGTGCTGGGAGAAGCTCCTTAAGAATCTCTTGGCCTTGGCTGCTGATGACAAATAGGCTTTTACTCTCATGGCTACTCCTTCTGGCTATCTGGGCTGCTGTGTTAAGAAGACTTCTGAGGTCTTATTCAGGCTAAGAGGAAAGGATTACTGAGATTTAATAAAGATGTCTTCCTCAGCTTCTTTGTTGATTTTAAATTCCTTTGATGGAGGAAGCTTTTCTTAAGATAAATTGATTGCCTCTTAACCAAAGTACTTAATCTGTGATGTCTTCTTAATTTATGGGAATTCAATCCATAGCAAAAAAACATTGAAAAGGAAAGTAATGTAAATTGAGCACTAGTATGAGGTAGGCACTAAGCTAGGTGTTTTATAGGAGATTATTAATCCTGGTGAGGTGGTTTACTTAGATGAGAAAATTGAGGCTTGGAGAAGTTAAGTAGCTTCATCAAATTCATACTACTAGAACGACTGAGCAGTGACTCAAAATTATACCTCTGATCCTGAAATGGTATTTTTAAACACGAAAGCAGATAGTAATTAATATATGATGTGTAGAGATTTAATTTAAGGAGATGTAAAGAGGTAAAATATAAGGAGTTATATTGAATTATCATAATGAGATTATCCTAATGAGATAAAATAGAATATCGAAGATACAGAAAGTAGAAAGTAGAAAAACATCATCCATGGTTTCTCCTTTTGTACCACCCATCACCATGGTCATTTTGTAGTATCTCCTTCAGGCCTTTTTCTTTTTTAAAGATTTTTATTGGGGAATTGGGGGGATGGGAACAGCGCTGGGGAATTGGAGAAGGGGAACAGACAAGTTGCTGT